>NW_004444026.1:1152258-1214111 GCF_000243295.1 Trichechus manatus latirostris | reverse complement strand
GTCTGAGCAGGCGGACTGAATGTTCTTTGTTGTTTGCTTGTCTGTGGGCACAATACTTTTTGCCTCCTTCTCCAATTGGCAGGGTCAGTCACTCAGTTATGGTATGGCAGGGCAGGTCTAGCTGAAGAGGAGTTACTGGGACGGGTTGTTCGTGGCACTTACTACAGCCACCAGAGTGGGTTGTTAATCAGTGCAGGGCAGTTTCCAGTAGGCCGTGCCTGGGCTGCTTGGTGGTGCGATGTGAAGTGCACTGTGCAGGTTGGCAGGATACAGTGGGGAGTTTGTTATGTGTGTAGCTAAGATGGATATGGGAGACAGGAGAGAGGAACAGGAGCCAAAAATATACAAACAAACAAAAAAGAATGCTAGGGAGCTTGCCATTGGAGTGGAGAGATGAGAGACTATGAAATGGAGAAAAACAGAAAGGGGAAGAGGGAGAAAAGAAAAGAATGAATAAATAAAAATCGGAAAGGTTAAAGAACCATAAAGTTCCCAGGGATCCTACGGGTGCAGCTATGAGGTCTGGGGAAGTTGCTCTCAGGTGTTGCAGTACAGCCTGGCTAGAAGGCATAGAGGTATACAATGCCAGGTATTCAGGGAACAGAAAGAGAAGGAAGATATAGAGAGGAGAAACTGAGCAATGAAGAAGGACAAAAAGTGAAAAAGAGAGAAAAGAAAACAAAACAAATTTAAAAAAAAAAAAAAACACAAGAAAGGCCCCCAGAAAAACAAAATAAATCCCAATGGAAAAAGAAATGCCCTCAGGGATCCCTATGCACGTCTATGCAAGCCGAGGGGGCAGTCTCGTTGCCACGGAGCACCGCCTGGCCAGAAATGGATCCCAACTCAAGAAAAGGAAAAGAAAACAAACAAACAATTCAAAACAAACAAACGAACGGAAGCCCCAGGATCCCACCAGCATGGTAGCCCAGACCGGGAAGTAGGTCCATACTCAAACGGAGCTCTGCAGCCCCTCAGGAAGAAGCAAATATGGCGCACGGAGCCAGGTATTTGAGCGAAAGGAGGGGCAGTTGGTGAGAGGTAAGGAAATCAAAAGAAGCAGAAAAAAAAGCAACACTAGCAGCCAACAAATGGCACTCAGAGCGCCAGCTAGTGCGGGCTGGTGTTTCTCGGACAAGAGACTGTGTCCGCGGGAAGCGGAGGGGACCAAGCGTGGGTGAAGAAGGTTAGTGGGTGGGAAAGCATATATCACAAATTACCGGAGCTCTGCAGCCCCTCAGGAAGAAGCAAAGATGGCGTACGGAGCCAGGTATTTGAGCGAAACGAGGAGGAGGTGGTGAGAGGTAAGGAAGAAATCAAAAGAAGTGGGAAAAAGCAACACCAGCAGCCAACAAATGGCACTCAGAGAGCCGGCCCATTCTGGCGTGTGGAATCCAAGTAGCCGGTGATTCCCAGTGAAGAGATTGTGGCCACGGGAAGCAGAGGAGGCTGAGTCGGGGTGAAGAATGGTGGGGGGTGGGAAAGAGTATATCGCAAATTACCAGTTGTTTGGTCTCCTGCTGGATGCTCCGTGAGGCTGCTTTCTCATACCCCCTGTTTGCTGGTCTCCGATAGGAGTCCAGGATGGTGGATCTGCACTGCGTTAGCTGGTAGGGGACCTCTGCATGAATCTCTGCTCGTTGTCCATTCTCTGTCAGTTTTCTCACTCCATTTGGTGCTCGGCTGAGTTCCTTATCTCTTCATTTGATGTTTTATGGTTTCAGGATTGTTGTATTCTCTGTTCAGCTTAGTTTTTCGGAACTTTGCTGTGGAGGGACGGCGTGGTGCTTCTGCCTAAAGTGCCATTTTGCCAGAACTGGATTGATATTAATTCTTCTTAAAACATTTAGTAGAATTAACCAGTGAAGCCATTTGGTCCTGGATATTTCTTTGTGTGATTTTTTTAAAAAATTAATTCAATGTCTTTACTTGTAATAGATATATTCAGATTTTCTATTTCTTCTTGAGTCAGTTTTGGTAGTTTGTGTCTTAGTATGATTTTTTCTTTAATTAGGTTATCTAACAGTTGTAACAATTGTTCATAATATTCCCTTATAATCCTTTTTAGTTCTGTTAGCTTGTTAGTGATGTCCTCTCTTTCATCCTTGATTTTAGTAATTTGAGACTTATTGACCAAGAGGTCAATCTAGCTAAAAGTTTATCATTTTTTGTTGATCTTTTCAAAGAACCAACTTTAATTTCACTGACTTTCTCTATTGGTTTTCTATTTCATTTATTGCAAATCTAATTTATATTTTTTCTTTTCTTCTGCTTGCTTTGGGTTTAGTCTGTTCTTTTTTTTCTAATTTCTTAAGATGGAAGGCTAGGGTATTGATTTGAGATTTTATTTCATTTGTAATATAGGCTTTTACAGCTACAAATTGTGTTCTAGAGAGAATCTTTTTCTCCCAAGCAAGAATACGGCCAGACAAAAAGTCTCTCTCCTAGTAATACTTTCTTCTTCATTTGTATAGACACACCCAACAAAGATTTTTTTTTTACTGCAATGAACCTCAATTTCCTATATGTTCTATTTGACTCTCTTTGTTCTTTTTTCTAATCCATCTCACTAAATTTTCATAAACACAGTATTCATTATGTCATGGCTCTGTCCAAAACATTATTATTTCTGACCACTACATATTACATTGAGTAAATCTGCTGCTTGAAGTTTTAAAAAGCAAAGATGTTACTTTGATGCACCTGACCCAAGTCATATTATTTTCTGTTGCCTCATATGCATGCAAAAAATGGACAATGAGAAAGGAAGACAGAAGAAGAATTGATGCATTCAAATTGTAGTGTTGGTGAAGAATATTGACTATATAGTGGATGGCCAGAAGAATGAACATATCAGTCTTAGAAGAAATGCAACCAGAATGCGCCTTAGAAGCAAGAAGGATGAGACTTCTACTTGCTTACTTTGGGCATATCATTAGGAAAGACCAACCACTAGAAAAGTAGAGTCAGCAAAAACAGGGGAAACCCTCACTGAGATGGATTGACACAATAGCCACAACAATGAACTCGAACATATCAAAGATCATGAAGATGGCGCAGGACTGGGCAACATTTTGTTCTGTTGTACATGGGGTCACCATGATTTGGAGCCAACTCAACAGCAAATAACAACGATGACAGCAACCCTCAAATACTACTTTATTCAGTACAACTAGCTTTCTTCTCGTCCCGGTAACTCACAGTTTTCATTTTTCTGTTTCTTGCTTATTTTTTTAAAATAATTTTTTAAAATTTTAGAATAGTTTTAGATTTACAGAAATATTGCAGATATAGTACAGAGGGTTTCCATATTCTCCACACCCAGTTTCTTCTATTATTAACATTTTACATACATGGAGTACGTTTGTCACAATTTATGAGCCAATATTGATACACTGTTATTAACTAAAGTCCTATTTATTCAGATTTCCTTAGTGTTTACCTAATGTTCCTTCTCTATTCCAGAATATAATCCAGGATATCACAGTACATTTGAATATCATGTATCATTAGACTTTTCTTGGCCATAGCAGTTTTTTAGACTTTCATTGCTTTGATGATCTTGATGGTTTTGAGGCACTGGTCAGATATTTTGGAGCCCTGGTGGTGTACTCGTTAAGAGCTCAGGCTGCTAACCCAAAGGTCGGCAGTTCGAATCCACCAGCCGCTCCTTGGAAACCCAGTGGGACAGTTCTACTCTGTCTGTCCTATATAGTCGCTGTGAGTCAGAATTGACTTGATGGTAGTAGGTTTTTTTTTGTCAGGCAGGTCAGATATTTGGTAAAATGTTTCTCAATTGGAATTTGTCCGATTGTTTTTCTCATGATAGAACTGAAGCCGTGGATTTTTGGAAGGAAGATCACAGAGGTCAAGTGTCATTTTCATTATATCATATCAAGAGTACATACTATCAACATGACCTACTACTGTTGATGTTGGCTGGATCACCTGGCTGATGTAGTGTTTGTCAGCCTTCTCCTCCATAAAGTTACTCCCCCTCTCTTTCATACTGTCCTCTTTGGAAAGGAGTCACTCACTATGTGCAGCCCACACTTCAGGAGTCTGGAGTCATGTTCCACCTCCTTGAGGGTGTAGTATCTACATAAATTATTTAGATTTTTTTCTGCATTGGGACATTTGTCTATTCTCCCCCTTTATTTATTTAATCATTTATTTATGTCAGTATGGACTTATGTGTATTTATTTTATACTTTGGTTATAATCCAATACTAATTTGTTGTTGTTGTTGCTGAAACTGTTCTAGTTTTGGTCATTGGGACTCTTAGTTGGCTCCTGTGTCCTTTTAATATACCCACATAATTGTGATTTTTTTTGTTTGTTTTATTTTTTCTTACTTTCTAACACAAAAAGATGCTTGAGGCTCATCTGATAAATTTCCTTCCCCAGTCCTAAAGCACCCATTTCTCAAAGGAGTCCTGGTTTCCTTTTTTGGAGAATGATATTAAATACCAAGATCTGGATGCTAGGCTTTTTGCTTATTTTGATTTTTTTTTTTCTGTTTCATTCCACCTGATCAATTCTTTCTCTTCAATTTTTTTTTTTCAAATTTAGTCTATGCTTTTCAGCTCATCATTTCTTTACTGTAAGAGTCTCTTAAATGGTCTCCCTTTCTAGTAGATTTCCCTCTTGGCAACTGGAGAGATTTTTATAAAATGCAAATCTCATTATGCCATTACCCTGGTTAAAAAACCTTCATAAACTCGCTATTGCCCTCTGGAGAAAGTTTAAACTTCCTAATATTGTTGGAAAGGTTTTTGGGATCTGGTTCCTGTTTTTCTCTCCAACTTCACCTCTAAAAACTCCCAATCTCTGTTTACACTCCATCCATACTGAAGTAATTATAGTTCCTTATGAACCTTTGCATAGTTTTATACCTGGAACACTGCCCTTACTTCTCTCTTTTCACCAGCACACACACACATACACACGCACACAAACACACACACTCTCTCTTCACTGGCTATATTCCTACTCAATTTTCAGACTCTCCTTAAATGACTATCTTCTAGGAAGCTTTCTCTAGACCTTCCTATGTTCTCCCAAAGGGCCCTGTGTCTTGGTTTCCTATTGCAGCACTCATCACAATGGCCAGCAACCACCTTTTCACTTTCTCTTCCCTCTGGGCTGAAAGTTCTGTGATAGCAGAGAACTTCTACATTTATTTTATCACTGTGTTATTAACCGCACATTGCCTGTCATTTGATATGCACACAAGAAGTATTTGTTTATTAAATTAATAAGTACTCTGTTGGGTAGTCCCCATCATGCTACCCTCAAGGATATAGTGACCACTGATATATTTCCAAAGGAATATAGCTTACCCAGTGTTAAATACACATCAATTTTTTGTAGGCAGAGTACCCCTTAGTATGTGAGACATCGCCTCCCTAATGGAAAGCTGTGGACAGTTAATGAAATCCATCTAATGTTACTCATAATAAGGCAGAGTTCCTGGCCACCTTTGCTCTTCATTTCCAAAATGAAAACAGAAGAAAGAATACAGCTTCTAAACTACTTGGGATCAGTTCTAATCTAGTGTGTGTACATGTACTTGGTTAAACAGCCTGGGAAGCCAGCCATGGAGAAATGGACAAGAATTCTAAAGCTGCCAAGAAATTTACACCTGTGCCTATGGCTCAGAATAGAGCATGGCTTCAAAGGTATTTCCAAACAAGCTCTAAAACTTCTATGCTTCCATTTCCAGTCTGAGAGTTACACACTCACAAAGACGCAAACACAATAAAAATAGATAAGATTTGACATTGCTTACCCACACCCTTTTGTATGCAAAGAAAACTTCAGCGCCTTTTAAATATCTTCCTTGGGAAGCAAGGACAGTCTTTTTGCTCTCATGAAATATGGTGTGCATGTGAGCTTTCCTGAGCTTCCAGAATGGAAATGCTCTCTGCTGCTTCGGAACATGTGCACAGCAATTGCTCTTCCTCTAAATATGGTATATAGTATAGGCATTCCCTCCAGTCCTCTTAGCTTAACTTGGATCTCCCTCGGATAGGGAAATGGAGAGAATAATAATAGTCCTTCTCCGGCAGGTAGTTTTTTTCAGGAGAGAGGCTAAACCTGCCTCAATTTTACCAAGTTTCTTGCGTGAAGGCAGAACAAAGTAAAAATGCAAAGTCTTTTACTTTAATACTAGATGGAGTGAACTGGGTGTACGCGTCTTAAAGGCATGACCCTGTTTGACCAAGTGAAGTTAGCAGAGCTAAATACAGTCAATATACTTAAGAGCTCGGCTGCTAACCAAAAGGTCAGCAGTTCGAATCCACCAGCCACTCCTTGGAAGCCCTATGGGGCAGTTCTACTCTGTCCTATAGGGTCGCTCTGAGTTGGAATCGACTACATGGCAAAGGGTTTGGCTTTTTTGGGGTTTAGTCTCCTGGAAGCCATGTTGACTATATATGTGGTGTCCCCTCAACCACATTAAACTACATTGACTGATTTTTTAAAAAATTTCTCGCTTTTTTGATGGCCCAGAATAATGATTTCTGAATACCTATATTATTTAATGCTCACCCACTAGAACAATGCCCCTTGTGGTAGAGGCGTGAATTTCTTTATCCTGTAAGTTGTCAGATAAAATACATGATGTCAAAATTTAAATTTCTGGTAAGCAACAAATACTTTTTTAGTATAAGCTTGCAATAAATGCGTAATATTTTAGACATACTAAAACCAAGGAACCCCGGTGGCACAGTGGTTAAGCGCTTAGCTGTTAACCGAAAGGTTGGCGGTTTGAACCCCCCAGCTGCTCTGTGGGAGAAAGATGTGGCATCTGCTTCCGTAAAGATTACAGCCTAGGAAATCCTATGGGGCAGCTCTACTCGGTCCCACAGTGTTGCTGTGAGTCGGAATCGACTCTACAACAACAGGTATACTGAAACCTTATTTGTCATTTATGTGAAATTTAAATTTAACTAAGTATTCTGTATTATTTGCTAATTTTGGCAACTTGTATGACCTATTTCTTGAGGCTAAAATATCTTTAAAAGTTTAAACCTTAATCAAATAAAGAGTAAAAGCAATCTTACAGGGAGAAATGGTTCACTCCACTTTTACAAAATCAATTTCGGCTATCTGAGACCCCAAAGCTTGTGAAATCATTAAACAACAACAAAGAATACAGTTATGAGCATTGTTTTTTATAAATAATACTTTTCTGCACAAATTACTGAAGCATTTAAAGTATGTGACAATTTCTCAGCTGCTACTCCATTCTCATCCCTCTAACAAATTTGAAAATCACCTTAGTAAAATGAATACAAAGGTTTTTTCCACATCAATTAGATAAAAGTCTGACTCCTATTCTATTTTGACATCAAGCCTCAACCATCGTCTCTTTACTTTTGAAGGGTTTATAATGCCAATTTTGTTTATTACTAACTTTTCCTATCCTTTTCTCCTCAGATAAATTATTTTATCTGCCACTAGACACAGGACTTTAGAGATGTTGTGGTTGTTGTTAGGTGCCATCGAGTCAGTTCTGACTCATGGTGACCCTGTGTACAACAGAACAAAACACTGCCCAGTCCTGCGCCATCCTCACAATCGTAGCTACGTCTGAGCCCATTGTTGCAGCCACTGTGTCAATCCATCGCATTGAGGGTCTTCCTATTTTTTGCTGACCCTCTACTTCACCAAGCATGATGTCCTTCTCCTGGGTCTGGTCCCTCCTGATGCCATGTCCAAAGTATGAGAGATGAAGTCTCACCATCCTCTCTTCTAAGGAACATTCCAAGACATATCAGAAATATTGAAAACACATATACAGAATGACTAGTTTTGACATTGAGCTCGCGTTAGTCAATCTTTCAACTAATTGGAAAGTGATTTGAGAAGTTTATGGACTCTCAAGTAGGTCATGTCTACCCTGTTTTGTCAGCGGTGGTCCTGCAGCATATACTGGTGTTTTTTGGTAAATGAACTAATTTGACAAAGGCTTTTTATGATTTTTTCCCAAACAAGAACTTTCCAGAACTATCAAGATACGTTTCTAATATATCTTTAAAATTACTCGGCAACAAACCAAACCTGGGTATCAAAAAAAAACAAAACTCTTCATTAGTTGCTCACTGGCAGACACTGATTATTCTACATTTGTGACTAGAACCGTGCAAAGACAGGCAACTTGTAGAATAATGATGCTGCCTCTCTGCAATCAAGGTGGAGTCTGCTGGAGCACTTTATAACTGGATCATTTCAAGTATCACTTAGTATTTGCATATATTGGATTCTTCTGAGCCAGTCTGCTAGCCTTCACATTGTCTATAAGGTTATCCATCAACATCAAGATGGGTATAAGGAAGACAGAGGAGAGGGGGAGAGAGTCATGCATTCTCCCCTTATCTCTTTCAATTGTGTAATAATGTACAGATATGTGTTTTTAAAATAAGAAAGTTACTTTGTTAACTAGAGACAAGCACCCACCCTTAGAGTTATGAGGGTTAGACACAGAGAGGCATGACTCAATTACAGAGTCTGTGTGTGTCTGTGTGTGTCTATTCTTGCCCCCTCTCACTTACTGCCCCTTTTTTTTTTCTGTAGGAAAAGTAATTTGGGAGAATCCAACTTTACCTTGGCTGAATCTGAGAGAACTGGGGTTTTGCTTTTTCATTCCACCTCTCTGGAGGGTTAAAGCCCGATGGCTAGGAATGGGAGATGTTCAAATGCGCAAGAAACACTGGCTACCCTGGATCTCTGAGGGTGGGGGGCTCACATCCTGCCTGTGCGGTAGCCCCAAACAGCCTTGCCATCTCACAAACCAGTCCCCATTCTCTTTCAAAAACCTGTGGGAAATTTCACCGGAGTACGATTTTTCATATCCCTAATTTTCATATCAAGATCATAGGATGTACAAAGCAGTTCTGGACAAGAAATAAAGTTAAAAAGAATGGCGAAGCCAAATGCAGGAATTCCTTCGAAAGAATGGTCAGCTAATGTTCCTTCCTGCTCCTGTCTGTGGCGTGAGTTCCTACCGGCTCCAGGCCGTAGGCTTGGGAGACAGACGGCTGGGGGATGCCCTGCGGTCTGCCAGCAAAGAATGTACTGCTGGAGTAGGCTGAGGTTACTGTGACTGAGAGTAATTACTTGGTTATGATATAATGACTTAGTTATGTATTCGACTGATCACAACAGTGTAATAGACTGAACTCGTAAAAGCTTTTCTAATGCAGTTAATATTTATAATGTGCATTCTATTCATTATCTGTTTTTATTCTTCCCAAATACCACCTTAAACATTTACTCAGTGTTTTCCTAGTTAATAGAAATCCAAACAGTCCATGTGGTACTTGCTGAGCTTTTCCTTTAACTTCCATTTTTTCTCCAAAGCACCAGTAGCTTTTTTGTGAGGCCCTCACGTCTCTTGAGCTCTAGGCACAGCCTGATAAACACAAAATTGAGAAATGAGTGGAGTTTGTCCTGAATGCATCCACTTGTTTCTTCTGGTGCCTTTTCTACCCCAGTCTTTCCTTCAGCACTTCTCCTCCTGGGTCCCATGCCTCGAACCCCCTGCCCTTTCTTGCCTGTAACGCATGGGTTCTCAGTATCTGACATCTGTTCTTTATACTGCAGGATGGGCTTGCCAGTGGATTTCCTCTCCTAGCAGAGGGGATTTTTAACCTTTACTTAAAATAGTGCAATAAAACGCTACCTTCCATTAAAGGAGTAAAAAGCAAAAAACATCAAAACAAAGCAAATGGGGATTTCCTGTTATTGGCATGAAAGTCTTCCCAGCACTCCCTAAATTATAGCACCATGGTGTATATATACTACTTCACCCAGTGGCCTCCCAGGGATTGGGAGATAGTGTCATGATAGGTCTGGAAAGGACTCCTCCACCCAAGAGTCACATGAGTAGCATCTACAAGTTCTCTTAAGAGCAGCCATTTGTCCAGGATGTCATTATGACCCAAATAGTCTCAATGACTCTTTCTGTTTATAGTCTGTATTTGCAGCACATTACTCATTTAATGCTTATTTTAATAGGGCCTAACTGAAAGGTCAGTGTTTCAAACCCACCAGCTATTTCATGGGAGAAAGATGTGGCAGTCTGCTTCTGTAAAGATGACATCCTTGGCATCAATTGTTCCCAACCACCTGGAGGAAACAAGAATGAAGAACACCAACTCTTCAGGCAGGGATTGGACTGGACTGTGAGACATAGAGTGATACTCGTGAGGAGTGTGCCTCTTAGCTCAAGTAGATACAAGAGACTAAATGGGCAGCTTCTGTCCGGAGGTGAGATGGAAAGGCAGAGAGGGTTAGGAGCTGGTTGAACGGACGTGGGGAATCAGGGGTGGAAAGGAGGAGTGTGCTGTCACAGTATAGGGGGAGCAATTAGGGTCACATAACAATGTATGTATAAATTTTTGTGTGAGGAAAAAACTTAAAAAAAAAAAAAAAAGACGACGGCCTTGGAAACCCTGTGGGGCAGTCCTACTCTGTCCTACAGGGTTGCTACGAGTCAGAATCAACTGGATGGCAATGGGTTTGGTTTTGGTTTTTGGTTGCTAGGCGATGTCACTTGTGATTGCCCCCTTTTTTGTCTCCTTTTATAGTCTCAGAGGAGCCCTGGTGGCACAGTGATTAAGAACCCTGCTGCTGAACAAAAGGTCGGCAGTTCGAACCCACCAGCTGCTGCTTGGAAACCCTATGCGGCAGTTCTACTCTGTCTTACAGGGTCGCTGTGACTTGGAACGGGTTTGGTTTGGTTTGGGTATAGTCCTAGAAGCTTTAGCAGGCACAGCAAATGATTCTTCTTTTCTACATTGTTTATTCCCTGAAAGAATAATATAAGACAGCCAAAGAAATGTGAAGGCATTTAAAGCTGACCTTCTGAATACCAAAAAAAAAAAAAAAAAACACATTCTAAGGCAATTTTGATTGTGTTTGTCACTGGCTTAAAAAAACAGTGATGGATATGTGCAGTACTGGAGGCAACTGTTTGACTTTATGTCAGAGACGCTGTGTTTTCCCAAACTGAAAGCTTTTGTCTACCATACTTCAACCCCTACTGCTCAGTCGAGGCAGTTTTTCAATTGCAATCAGTCCTGTGATTGCAAGCCTTCTTCTCAAGAAGAAAAGGTGTACAGAAGTGCGTGTATGTGCTTACCATACACCAGCTCTCAAATTTCCACTGAGAATCTTTCTCATGCCCATTACATTAAAAAGCAATTAAATATTGAGAGGTACATTGGAATAATTGCTGGCTCTCCTAGAAATGCTCTCAATTTTGATTGCTGGACTTTTTTTTCCTTTTTTTTGTTTATTGTTGTAGTGAAAGTGAAATTTTACGTTTCAAGTTAGTCTCCCCTACAAAAATTTATACATATATTGTTATGTGTCCCTAATTGTTCTCCCCATACTGTGACAGCACATTCCTCCTTTCCACCCCTGATTCCTCATGTCCATTCAACCAGCTCCTGTCTCTGCTTTCCTATCTCACCTCCAGACAGAAGCTGCCTGTTTAGTCTCATGTATCCACTTGAGTTAAGAAGCACACTCTTCATGAGCATTATTTTATGTCCTACAGTCCAGTCTAATCTTTGTGTGAAGAGTTGGCCTTGGAAATCGTTTCAGTTCTGGGCTGATAGAGAATCTGGGGGCCGTGCTTTCCAGGGTTCCTCCAGTCTCAGTCAGACCGTTAAGTCTGGTCTTCTTACTAGAATTTGAGTTCTGCATCCCACTTTTCTCCTGCTCCATCTGGGACTCGCTGCTGTATTCTCTGTCAGGGCGGTCATTCGTGGTAGCCAGGCATCATCTAGATTGCTGGACTTTTTACGCAACACACCTTAAGACAGTTGGTCAAGAAGATTACTTAGGTGTCTGTAACTTTTAAAGCAGGCCTGAGCCACTGATGCTTGGTCTGGTAGGTGGTGAAGGGGGCCCCTAAAATGTTCCAGAACTCAAGAATCTTTTCTCCTCTCAATCTCTTATGAATTAGATTACGGTTTATTTGGTTTGACCATCTACTTCTGAAAAATCAGCCACTGAAAACCTTATGGAGAACAGTTCTATTCTGACACTTATGGGGACGCAATGAGTTGGAGTAGACTGGATGACAACTGTGTTTTTTGTTTGTTTTATTTGACTAAATATGGTCTTCTTTTAAAACATTGCCTTTCAGAGCACCCTCACAAAGGCTATGCCTGTTATTCACTTACCCAACAATAGCGAATCTTTGTTAAGAGCTTCTGTGGCCATGGCACCAAAGTTAAAAATGAGGTCATTGAAGATGCAGAGTGGTTTTTCAAGACCACAGAATTATAAATGATAGGGCAAGGATTCAGACCCAAGACTTCCAAATCTAAGTCTGGTGTTCTTCCTGGGACACTGCAGCGATTCTCTCCATGAGTATTGCTTTAAATAAAAACTTGTTGTTGTTTTTGTTATTGGTATAGTCAAGTTGATCCAACTCATAGTGATCCCATGTGTTAGGGTAGAACTGCTGCACAAGGTTTGCTTGACTGTAATCTTTATGAAAGCACCTTGCCAGATCTTTTTCCTGAGGAACCGCTGGGTGGGTTTGAATGGCCAACCTTTTAGGTTAGCAGCCGAGTGCTTAACCGTTGCACCACCAGGACTCAGTCTTCCTTTAGCATCATCCTAGGGATTGGGCATTTTCATTGCTTGGACTATGGAATGGGATGGGATATCCTGGAACATAAGTATGCCTAGGTGCTGGACTAAAGTGTGTGTGTGTGTGTGTGTGTGTGTGTGTGTGTGTTTTCATATGGGCATGTTCCTTAAAGAGAAAGAAGTCACAGAGAGCACATGGGGACCTCTGAGAAGGCAGCAGAGGATCGTTAGGAGGCAAGAATATGATGCAGAGAGTAGGATGGAAGGAAGCACTGACAAAATTTTTCCCAGTCATCATCACCACTTGTGTTTGGGTCCCTGGTGACCACGATAATCGGGATGTATTGAAAGGTATTTCACAAGCCACTTTTATTTGTTGACGCCTTTGCTAAGTGGGCCTCTTAGAAATTATACAAATGGAAATATTTCATACAGTTTTGCAAGAGAAAACCTGAGACCGCGGTCTGCTATCCACCCAGATTCTTTTGAAATTAGTTATCTGTATCAGTAGCTGAGAAGTTTACTCGTGGACCTCTGGGAATAGCTGCCCTTGCCTTTGAGATCACCATCTAAATGGGCAAACAGAACACAGACATGTGAACTGGCTTCCAGAAGTACCACTAGTAAACCCTTGTAAATATGTACAAATTAATATACTGCAAACAATGTGCACAGAGATGAAGGGATGCGGATAATGGACCCCTTAGCGTCTGCAGGAAGCTAGATTGCAAAATAAATCACGCATCAGTATGTTTTCTGTAACTGTGTGGATGTCTCCAGTCCTTAGAGGCTTTTACACAAAAGTGAATTGTGTGAGATTATTGATGTTTGAACTGTTTTTTGTAAAATGATCACAAGGTATTATAAATGCAAAGAAGGTAACTGGGGTTTAAGATCACCATGCTAAAAGATTCCCCAAGAAATGAAACCTTTCCCTGCAAACAGTACACAATCCTCACTCAACTCCTTATATACAGAATTAGAACTTCTGAAGCCTATTAATTACATGTAGAATGACTGCCTGATGTATAATAGTTTTACCATGGCTTACTTGTAAATTTCTGGATGAAATTAAAGATGTGGAAATAATCTTTCTCTAGGATTGTTGTTATAAGATGTGTTTCTGGGCTGTGAAAAGATAATTTCTTAGAGATGACAGCAAATGGAAAATACTTCTCTGCAGCTATATAAGGGGCCAAACCTGGGATAATAAGAGCCACAAAATTCATTTGTACTGTACTTACATGTATAGAAGAATGGAGCTCTCTCATTTTGTCTAAACTTACAGGCTCTTTTTCATAAGCCCCTTCCTGCTGATGGGTTAAAAGAAATTAATTTTATTCACTTCAATAGCATTTAAAGCTTGCTTGTGTCTGATATTCAAATAACCTCTTCAGATAATGCTCCATTTATGGACAATGAATAAGGAAGACTGAGGAAGAATTGATGCATTTGACTTAGGGTGTTGGCGAAGAATGTTGAATACGCCATGGACTGCCAGAAGAACAAACAAATCTGTCTTGGAAGAAGTACAGTCAGATGCTCCTTGGAAGTGAAGATGGAAAGACTTTGTCTCATGTACTTTGGGCATGTTATCAGAAGGGATCAGTCCCTGGAGAAGGACATCATGCTTGGTAAAGTAGAGGGTCAATGAAAAAGAGGAAGACCCTCAAGAGATGGATTGACACAGTGGCTACAGAATGGACTCAAACATAGCAATGATCATGAGGATGGCGCAGGACCAGGCAGTGTTTTGTTCTGTTGTGCATAGGGTTGCTTTTGAGTCAGAACCAACTTGACAGCACCTGACTACAACAACGTGAGGTAATTGCTCAGACCTCTTCTTTGTGCCCCTGCCTAGAACTTCTTTTTAAGAAAATGCTTTTGTCCCTTGGGCATCTTAAGCATTTCTACCTTCCCAAACTCCTCTTCAAGATAGCATTTGGGTATACGTGGAGAGAGCTGTGGCTTATGTAACCTTGTGGTAAAGGGGAGGTCCTTCAGCAGCTCTGACCTACGAGCTGATGTCACTCGGCCACCTGGTTACTGCTTCCCTGCTGGCATTTGAATCTGGAGTCCATGGCTGGGTAATCGTGGCCAATGCTTTCCAGGCATAGACAGAGCCTAGTGGTGCCCCTGGCTTACTTGGACTTGCCTCAGCTCCCCCAGATGCTGTAGACACCTTGACACTCTGACTGTGACAGCCATTGTCCCTACCTGAGTGGACCATTCAGAAGTTCTTCCTATAGAGCCATCCCACCCGTACTGTGCCAGTCCTCTACAAACAGGCTCCCCAGCTGGATTCACAAATATTTATGGGCCCTGTGTATACTACCAGGGAAGCAAAGGAAGCTTGGAAATCTAAACCTCATGCCTCTCAGCCTGATCACGTTATGCCTCAAGTTACTTCGATGTTGCCACTTTGTTGCTTTGATGTTGCTCATGAAATGTTAGGTGAGTGGGGAAAGAGTACCCTTTCCCCCTACCCTCCTTAACTTCTTCCCAAATCTCTCTTTATCTTCTGGCCATGCCTTCCTCTCACCAACCCACCAGGATCCCAGTGGTTGAACTTTTATTTCCGCTATGACTTACCCTCTCTGTCATCAAACAACAAATTTCGTTGACAAAAGTTTCACTGTCAGAGGTAGAAGGAATACCTCTACCCTTGTGAGAACTGTATGGGTTGATCTCATCCAGGCTTGGTTTTTGATATGTTCCAAGGATAGATTTGGGGGATGGACTTGAAGGTGGTGATAGACAAAATAGAGATTAAAAAAAAAAAAATCTTTCTAGATAATAACCTAGCTCCCATGGCCATTGTTTTACTGCAGAATCATATCTTGAATATCAAAAGATTGATATTAATTATTTTTATTTGCATACCTTCTGTGACAAATTACATTCTTCACCTCCCTCCACACCCAACCTCTTCCCCCAGGAAGATTCCTGGGATAAAGAGGATGAAAATCATATCCAGGCGGGCCAAAGAGGAAAAACCCATGACACAAGTGCCTACTATTTCTGGCATGTTGAGTAGGCTCAATAAGTAATAGCTTCCTTTCCCCTTCAACTGAAATCAAAGCGGAATCTTCACTATAATGCTTCTGTGTCAAGTGTCTAAGTGCATATGAGAAATACAGAAAGGAGATACACAGTTGATAGGTTAGAGTGATGGGATTATATGTGATGTGTTGTTCTTTTTTAATCGTTTTCTTATTTTTGTTATAGTATTGTTTTGTGTCACCAATTGGAAATAAGCAGGAAGAGGAGAAAATAACATGGCTTTCAACAAATCTGTAAAACTCTTTCGCTAGGATGCTTTCCCTTTTCCTAAACTTTTCCCTGCCTCGCACTCTTGTATTTCTGTGTGCCCGGCTGTTTCTTTCTTTCTTTTTTATTTTTTACAGAAATCTTTGCCTCCAAAGGGGCCCTGGTGGCAAAGTGGTTAAGAGCTGTGCTGCTAACCGAAAGGTCAGCAGTTTGAATCCACCAGCCGCTCCTTGGAAACCCTATGGGACAGTTCTATTCTGTCCAGTAGGGTTGCTATGAGTCGGAATCGACTCGATGGCAATGGGTTTGGTTTTCTGGTTTTTGCCTCCAAAAGCAAGCTGTGTAAAGCTGGTGTTCAAGAAATCGGGGTTAAATATCACACCCCAGGAATTCCCAGGCCAGTATGTTCAACCACTGTACAGCCTATAAATAGAATCATAGAAACTCTTGATTCTACTTAATTAGTTAGACAAGGAAGGAAGGGCATCCCAGTGGTTGTTTAACTTGGGGAGAATGAGATATGAGCAAAAATCTAGTCCCAGGTAAGGAATAGCTCAGCTCATCATGAAGGCACAAAATGTCTGCAGTGTAATATTGACTTGAAGAAGTTTCATCTGAGTATTTGAAGTTGGAGGATTCATTGCTAACTGAGTAATTGATTGCTGTAACCTCAGGGTTAGGTTGCCAATTCAGTTTTGGTTCAGGAACCTTCTGAGGGGTGGCTGTCCAACCAGAAGCTTAGGTTTCTCACCTAAAAGCTGGAAGCAAGAAACCCTTTCTAAATCCCTAATTCCTTTTCCTTTCTCAGTCCCCTCATTTGTGAAATGAGACATTTGGACATCATGGTACCAGTAGGTTCCTTCAAGTCCAAACAGACTATGATTTAACTTTTCCCTAACCCATCCCTTGGGTGGTGCAAACAGTTTGCTCTTGGCTATGCTACTTGAAGAAAAGTCTGGCAATCTACTTCTGTTAAAATTACAGCCATTGAAAACTCTATGAAGTACAGTTCCTCTCTGAAACATGTGGGGTCACTATGAGTCAGAATCGACTCCACAGCAACTTTTTTCTTTTTTCTTCTTTGAAACCTATTTCCTCATACCTTCATTCAAACATGAAACAATGAGGAACAGTCCAGAAAGGGGAACTATAAATATCCTACATTAAAACTGAGCGGAATTAGACAAACCACTCAACCTTCCTGAGCCTTGCTGAGTGTCTAACCTGTAAAACAATGCATTAAATAGATAGATCATACCCATGAGCCTTTCCAGCTCTAATCTATAACTGCACTGCTGGATATGATATAGCCATTAGCTACATGTGGCTACTGAGTGCTTGAAATGTGGATAGTCTGAATTGAAATAAACTGTAAGTGTAAAATACACACAAAATTTTGAAGACTTAGTATAAAGAAAGTATATTTCTCAAAATATTTTCATATTGAATACATGTTGAAATAGAAATGCTTTGGATATATTAGGTTAAATAAAATATGTTGTTAAAATTAATTTCACCTGTTTCTTTTTTACTTTTAATGTAGCTACCAGAAAATTTTAAATTACATGTGTGGCTAACATTATATTTCTATTGTCCAATGCTCTTCTGGAAACCCTGGTGGTGTAGTGGTTAAGAGGTACAGCTGCTAACCAAAAGGCTGGCAGTTCAAATCCACTAGGTACTCCTTGGAAACTCTACGGGACAGTTCTATTCTGTCCTGTAGGGTTGCTATGACTCAGAATCAACTCGACGGCAATGGGTTTGATTTGGGTTTTAACGCTCTTCTATAATATCTATACAATGCAGTTGTAAGACTAAGGCCCAAGTGACTAGATTTATATACAGCAATCATGTGCTGTGTGCACTTTTAATTCGTGTCTGGGGCACATAGAGATACCTACACATGCCTGTATGCACAAGGTGTCTTTAATAAAATAATGTCACTGAAAAAACATATTTTACCCTGTTGTCTTGTTATCAAGCAATGGAGCACCACCACTAGTTTTTGGTTACAAAGTCTTCCTTAGGAAAATAAAGGCTTTGACTTAACATAAATTATGTATTAATGCAGATAACACTTTTTAGCATTACTTATTTTTAGAAAAAAAAATATACCTTTCACTTTGGTAAAGTATTAAGGAGATGATAGAAGAAGAAAAATCACATTCTTAAGTATAAGGAAATGACTTTATGAACAAATACACAAATACATCCATACAACATGTATGCATTAATGGTGACAAGAATTGAGCGATGCTGTTGTAATTCTGGCACATCTCAGTCCTTGTTTTTAGTGTATATATAGTATGTATATCACCTCTATATCAATTTTCCCTCTACTCTACCACCCCAATTATTCCTCACTTTCTAAGCCTGTTCTCTTCTAATATTTTATCCTCTTTCACAGTTGTTTCTAGGCTCATAAACAAAGTTTCCCCTAACTGAATACTATAATCCAGATTCATTTATCTCCTCATTCAGTATCTTTACACAGCCTCCTATGAGTAAAGCACTGTCACAGGCACTCAAGAAAATACAAAGATAAATTGAATTCTGATCTTCACTTGTACTTACAAAACGCACAGTTTACAGAATGTAGATCTGTAAATGCTGGTAGTATAGAGGTTGAGCATAAAGGTTAATAACAGGCACCACAATGTCTAAGTTTGAATCCTGGTCCCCCACTTATTGGTTGTGTGAGTTTGGGAAGGCAACTTAACCTTTCTGAACCTCAGTTTACACATCTGTACAAAGGAACTGTTACCAGATATCTTCTACATGGGATACTTTTGAGGTTTAAATAAAATAACCCACTTAAAGGGATCAGTTGTACGTCTGGCAGAAAAGGAATGTCAGCTATTGTTTTCTAATTATGGAAATAGGTATGCAAGTCAGAATAGGCATTTGAAGTACAAATAAAAGTACTATGAAAGTACAGAAAAAGTGCTGTGGATTTTTTAAGAATATGTAACATATACTTGTTTGAAGAAGGTAGATAAACTTCTTATGAAGAGGGTGGCATTTGGGCCAGACTGAGGAACAGAGAGAGTTTATATAAATGCAGTTGAGGGTGACGTTCCAGATAGAGGAACCAATATGAATGATATGGAGCTTTTCAGTGAAGTAGCAAATCATTAAGTGGGGTTGAAAATACATTTTTTCAGGGGAAGTAGAGAGAATTAAAGTTGAAAAGGAAGAGCGAGAGCAAGACTTTCTCAAGTAACCATTTTTATATGTCCATACATGCTCTTACATAGAAAAACAGTCCTTATTTCCATTGTATGATGTAGCTATATCTATTGAGATTCTAAGTAGTAGTGACTCTATGTAGTATAGATTTACACTGGCATTTTCTCTAGTGGCTCCTTCTTATTTTAAGACCCAGAAACAATGTTGGCATCCTCCTAATTTATTAACGTTATTTGCAAATTTCCACCTCTCTCCTCCAGACTGAGTAATGCCATTGCTTTGAGGCTCATGCCATAATGCTACTACCTTCTGGACCTTCTGATCGTCCCCTCCAACAATCCTCCTTTCTTAATTTCCATTCAGAACTTCATGCCTGGACCCCAGCCTTCTAAACTTAGTTTCTTAATTCCACTATAACTGTTCTCCATGTGGTTTTATAATATAATTTGAGAGTGTTGAGTCCTCCCAGACCTACCATTTATTAGCAGTAGGTCCTTGGATGATTTACTTAACCTCTCTGAGCCTTGCTTTCTCATCTGTAAAATAAAGATAATTATAGTGCATACTTCCTAAGGTTATTATGAAGAGTAAATTAAATAATGTCTGTGAAACACTTAGCACAATGCTTGGTGTATAATATGCCTTCCAAAATTTTTATTATTCACTGTTATGACCTTTGGCCCTTTGATCCATATAGTACTGTCTCATCAGCTCTCTCCTGCCTTCATTTTATTTCTTATTTAGCCTGGACACCACCGTGTCTCTACATCTTCAGTTCATCTCTTGCTAGTTCCCTCATATCTCTTGCCCTCTTGTGTTTATATTCACTTAGTCATACTTTAACCTGAATCCATCCATCTGGGATGTTAAGCCTCCAAAGGGAAAAACCACTTGGACTTAGGGCCGTCATAAAGTAACAAAATCCTTCCTTAGCCGCTTGTTTGACCCTCAATCCTCCTGTGTATCTCTATAGAACATTCTTTCTCATTCCCTATGAACAGAACATTCAAAGCTGACAACTTGTTTGAAGTCTCTTCCTCAACCTTCACCATATTCTCCCTCAGCAGGTGGCTCCCTTCCTACTACAGAGACAAAATTGAGGTCTTCAAGCAGTAGATTCCTCAGCCTCCCGCCTCCGCATCTATGGACTTATCTGTATCCACAGCTATCTTTACCTCCTTCTTTATTCTCTCAAAGAATTCTCTAAGAACTAGGGCTAATCAATTATAAAGCCTTATTATCATACCTATTTGTCAAACAGAGAGAGTGCATATTGCTGTACAAGAGAAAAGATGCTTCTCTCATTGGATTTAAAATCTGAGTAAGCAAGTTGAAATTATTCAAATATTAAAAGTCATCTTAGAAAGTATTTAAATATTACAGATATAAGATGTTTTAATTACATTCCTTACTTACACATAAATGAAAAATTTTAAATGGTAGAAAAATTTTTATTATAAGTTGAATTATAACATTGTTAATATATGTTAGTGAATATTGATTTTTAGCAGTATATATGCCTTCATGGTCCATGACATAAAGACAGCAAAACAATGAATATATTGAATAATTTTTTTCTCTTTCTCTGTCTCTAATATATATACACACACACATATATATATGCACATACGCATATCATTATATTCCTCTTTGTCTTTTGTTTATCTAAGCATTAGATTCTAATGCCTGACTATGCTACAGACATATCTGGTTCTAAAATATTCTGGTTATATAAAGTGATGATACATTGTTAGTATGCTTAATACCCTTGAAAGTCTCAACCTCTCTGATAGAATTTTCCATGGCAATATTCTTATGGTGAATAAAAGTCTCAAATTTTCAAGGGCAAACTGAATTTCAAATATCCTCACCCATTAATTGTTTAATTATTAATGGGTTCACTAATCATTTATTGAATATCTGCTAGACCAGGCATGGTTCTGTGGGGAAAGATAGGTATAAAAGTGGGTAATGACAACACAATTTTATACACAGAATTCTTTGGGAGAACTAAAAACGGACCCAATAATTTAGAGTAGGGTTATCAGGAAAAGCTCCACAGAGTCGTATGTCCTAAATTTTGGTTTGGAAGTTTTGTTCATCAGCTGTGTAACCCATGGCTCCTCATGCGAGTCTTCTTCTACCTAAATTCCAAACCCAGTAGGTTGTGGTTTCTCCTGTGTGGAGGGCAGCTGTTTCTCCTGTGTGGTCTCTCTGTGGAGAGCTAAATGGCTGTCTCTACCTTACCCTACACCTTCCCTGCTCTTTTTCCTGTCTCCTCAGTTGAATCCTCTTTGGTGCCTGTCTGTACAGCATCTCACATTAACTGTCTGCTTGTCTGCTCCCTTTCAGCAGATACAGGGACAGACATTAGTCACAGAGGCCTAACTTTACAACAGCAGGGTAAAGATCTGACCTGTTCTCTCAGACAATGAGTTGGGTTTTCAATGGCCGATTTTCCGGAAGTAAATCATCAGGCCTTTGTTACAGGGTGCCTCTGGGTGAACAAGAACCTCTAAGTTTTCGGTTAACAGCTGAGTGTATTAACTGTTTGTACCACCCAGGGGCTCTTCTTTGCTTTTAAAGAGCTCATAATTTATAAGGGAAGGAGGACATGGACACAGGCCCTTGCAGTGTACCGACAGAGGAAAACACAGAGGGAGGGTGCTGAGGAGCACAAGTGAGAAAAGGCAGTATCACTAGGGGTTAGCAAGCACCAAACCCAAACCCATTGCCATCAAGTTGATTCGTACTCATAGCGACCCTACAGAACAGAGTAGAACTGCCCCATAGGGTTTCCAAGGCTTTAAATCTTTATGGAAGCAGACTGCCGCATCTTTCTTCCATGGAGCAGCTGGTGGGTTCAAACTGCAGACTTTTCTGTTAGTAGCTGAATGCCTAACTGCTGCGCCACCAGGGCTCCGTAGCAGGCACCAAAAACCCCAAAAAACCAAACCTGTTGCCATCAAGTCGATGCTGACTCATAGTGAACCTACAGGACAGAGTAGAACAGCCCCATAGGGGCTCCAAAAGGAGCAGCTTGTGGATTTGAACCACTGAACTTTTGGTTGACCGCTGAAGCTCTTAACCACTGTACCACCAGGGCTCCACAGCAGACACAGCCTCTTCTAAAAAGGTATAAACATTTCAGCTAGTAATGAGGGCTTGTCAACCTGGTTTGTCTCATAAGCCTCAAGTGTCTGTGAGACACCAATCACAGAAAGTGTCTTCTGCTGGAGTCAGACACTTACAGCACTGTAGCTGCTTAAATGGAACATGTGGAGACTTTGTCCTGTGGTTTATTACCTCAGGGATAAAACCTGGGGGGAGAAGTGGTCCTCTACTTCATCTTGGAACCTGTGTGAACTCTCAGGGTTTCTGTAATGCGTTTTCTGGGAGAATTCTATGTGTCTCATGGGATCCTTGGGTGGTGCAAACAGTTAACGGTCTCAGCTGCTAACCGAAAAGTTGGTGGTTTAAGTCCACCCAAAGGCACTTCAGAAGAAAGCCCTGGCTATCTACTTCTGCAAAATCAGCCATTGAAAACCCTGTGGAGTACAGTTCTATTCTGATGCACGTGGGGGTGTTCCACGTGTCAAACAGACTCATATGTAACTATTTTTTTCTTTTTTTGGTATGTGCCTTGTCTTAGGCTGTGTTCTCTAGAGAAGCAAAACCAGTAAAGCATATAAATACATATATATAGAGAGATTTATATCAAGGAAACAACTCACGCAATTGTAGAGGCTAAAACTTCCCAAGTCCGTGGATCAGGGTAGGCACCTCTCCCAATTCACATAGCCGCAGAAGCTGGTGAACCCAAGATCAGCAGGTCGGGGAACTGGACTCTTGCTCGCAGGCTGAGAAGATTGACGAATTCCAAGATCATCACGTAAACTGCTAGCTCAAGTCCTGAGAACCGGAGGTGAGACAACAAGAGGCAGCTGCTGAGTCTGGAACAAGCCAAAAACCTTGGCAAGGCAAGCTGGAAGGGAGCCCCTCTCCAATATGCTCGGTGTCCTTTGCTCTGTCCGCATAGCATCCTGTTCTGCCATACTCCCGTCTTCAGCCCGCTCTGAAGTTGCCATTGTACTTGCTAGTCCCCTAGCTAGACTGAAGGCTCCCTGAGGTGCTGTTTCATTTGTCTTGGTGTCCCTAGTCCTTGCCACAGAATCTGACACCTAGGAGAGAGTCAATAAATGTTTACCAAATGACACATTGGAGGGAAGCAATAAATGCTTATCAAATCTGTATTACCTGTTAGACTCACAGGCATTTGAGCTGGCCTTAAAGCCCTGCTTTAGTGAACAAGGCACAAAAGCCTGGAGAAGTGAAGAGATTTGTGCAAGTTTCCCCAGTTAGTGGTAATGATTAGAGCAGAACTAATTCTTGGTGTGGATCATAACAGATTATGGATAACATTGCAAAGAATGGGAATTCCAGAACACTTTAATTGTGCTCATGAGGAACCTGTACATAGATCAAGAGGCAGTCATTCAAATATAATAAAGGGATACAGCATGGTTTAAAGTCAGGAAAGGTGTGTGTCAGGGTAAGTATCTTTTCACCATACTTATTCAACCTGTATGCTGAGCAAATAATCCAAGAAGCTGGACTATATGAAGAAGAACGGGGCATCAGGATTGGAAGAAGACTCATTAACAACCTACGTTATGCAGATGACCCAACCTTGCTTGCTGAAAGTGAAGAGGACTTGAAGCACTTCCTGATGAAGATCAAAGACTACAACCTTCACTAGGGATTACACTCCAACATAAAGAAAACAAAAATCCTCACCACTGGACCAATAAGCAATATCATGATAAATGGAGAAAATATTGAAGTTGTCAAGGATTTAATTTTGCTTGGACCCATGATCAACACCCATGGAAGAAGCAGTTAAGAAATCAAAAGACGCATTGCATTGGGTAAATCTGCTGCAAGAGACCTCTTTAAAGTATTAAAAAGCAAACACATCACCTTGAAGACTAAGGTGTGCCTGACTCAAGCCATTGTGTTTTCAGTTGCCTCATATGCATGTGAAAGCTGGGCAATGAATAAGGAAGACTGGAGAAGAATTGATGCCTTTGAATTGTGGTGTTGGTGAAGAATATTGAATATACCACAGACTGCCAAAAGAATGAACAAATCTGTCTGGGAAGAAGTACAACCAGAATGCTCCTTAGAAGCAAAGATGACGAGACTTTGTCTTACATACTTTGGACCAGTCCCTGGAGAAGGGCATCATGCTTGGTAAAGTAGAGCGTTAGCAAAACAAAGGAAGACCCTCAACCATGTGGATTGATGTGGTGGCTGTAATAACGGGCTCAAGCATAACAATGATTGTGAGGATGGAGCAGGACGCCGCAGTGTTTTATTCTGTTTCGCATAGGGTTGCTATGAGTTGGAACCAACTTGATGGCACCTAACAACAACAACAATTCTTGGTCTAGTATTCTTTCCACTCCAGAACCCTGCATCGGTGGCCATGCCAGGTCCTTGAAGGTACAAAACCTCAGCCTTGGAAGGGTTCTTAAGTGTTTGAAAGTTCTTAAGGGTTCTTAGGTATTCGGGGGAAGAATCCTTCCCAGCATCCTTAAATCATGTACTATATACATATATTCAGCCTCTTCACAAGAAACTCTTTTTGTTGGGAGATAAAAATAAAGTGTTTACATTCTGGATATCTGGAATAAACAATTTTGTTTCTTTTATATTTCATTACAAATCGTAGTAGTTGGGTAGGGAAAGGATTATTAGGTAATTTATCAATTCCAAATATACTTGAACTTTCTCCTGTGTTTTCATGTGTTCCTGGGTGCAGCTTAAATGTACTAAACATTTTGAACTGCCTATTACTTCTAATAAGGAGCCCTGGTGTCACAAACGATTCAGCACTTGGCTGCTAACTGAAAGGTTGGTGGTTCGAACTCACCCAGCTACTCTTTGGGAAAATGACCTGGTGATTTGCTTCTGTAAAGATTACAGCCAAGAAAACCCTAAGGGGCAGTTCTGCCCTGTCACAAGAGGTTGATATGAGGCAGAATCAACTTGACGGCACACAACAACAACAACATTACTACTAATAAGGATCCTGGGTGGCGCAAGTGGTTTGCAATTGGCTGCTAACGTAAAGGTTGGTGGTTTGAACCCACCCAGAGATGCTACAGAAGAAAGGCCTAGCAAACTACTTCCCTAAGGATTACAACCAAGAAAACCCGATAGAGCAGTTCTACTCTGTAACACATGGTCATGCCATGAGAAGGAGTCTACTCAATGGCTACGGGTTTGTTTTTATTTATTTTTAATTACTACCAATACTAAGCTTGAAGACCTGGTAGCACAGTGCTTAAGAGCTATGGCTGCTAACCAAAAGACTGGCAGTTAGAATCCACCAGCTGTTCTTTGGAAATCCTCTGGGGCAGTTCTACTCAATCCTATAGGGTTGTTATGAGTTGGAATCGACTCAATGGTAACGAGTTTTTTTTTTTTTTTTTTGGTAATACTAACCTTATGGTACCTGTCCTTCTGTAGATGCGAGTAAAGTTTCTATTTTTACTAAAACTAAGTGAAAGTTTCAATATTTATAGTTCCTGTTTAATAAATACCATACCCCCATAGCTGATACATTAGCTCTGACATAACTGAAACAGGGAAGTCATGGGAAAGCTTTTGCAAACTATGATTTGCCCTGACTTGGGAAAGTCATAGATGGTCTCACATTGTCCTCAACATTTTTGTGCCAGTTTGCATACAGAATGTGTTAGCAACTATAAATGCAGAATTACAATGTTCCAGGGCCATTTGCTGTGGAATGACTCAAGTAGAAACAATAGGAAACCAAGTAGCTAGATCAAGAACTTAATAATAAAATTAGTAAAATAAGTGATGGGCGTGAGAAATTGTTGGATGGATCATTTGTTTTATTGTAATTAATATTAGACTGTGAGTGACCGTCGGAAATCTGCTCTAAGTCATGCATTTTACAGATGGGAAAATGTCAAAGAGGAACAGTGCTGTGTTTTCCTGATTGCCCACCCCATTTCCCAGTGGCCTTCAAAGCTAGAGCCTCTGGACTGTCTACTCCCAGAACATGGTCCTAAGCATGTCCCAGGGTAGGGTCTGAGAAGCCAATGCCGTTAGCTTAATGATGCCACATCATGCTGGTATTGTTGCTTTTTCCTTCAACCCTGACTGATACCTTAATTTCTCAGCTCTGTCCGGTACCACATTTCTCCTAGGGTAACTCTTTCTACTTTCCCTAGTCATTTCTTGTATGCTCGGAGTCCCTGGATGGTGCAAATGGTTAATGCGCTTGGCTGCTAACAGGAAGGTTGGCAGTTTAAATCCACCCAGACGTGCCCCAGAAGAAAGGCCTAGTGATCTACTTTTGAAAAATCAGCATTGAAAACCCTATGGAGCACAGTTCTACTCTGACACACGTGGTCGCCATGAGTCAGAATCGGCTCAACGGCAACTGGTAACTGGTGGTACCGTGTGCTCCAACTTCTAAGTCCCAAAGCTTTGTGGATAGTCAGGGGCTCAGACTTGATTTTGGGGGACTCACTTTGAAGCGTCAGCTAGTGGAATTGTATCCTGCTTCCTGTCCTGCCTCTCCACATTTGAGTACTGGCTTGGGACTGTCTTGAGTCTCTTGTGTCTGCAACCATCCTTCAGTGAACCAAGTTCTGGCCTTGCCTAAGTATTCCAGCATCTTCCCATCTCCCTGCCCAGTCGGTTGACCTGGACAGGTGGTCCTGGTGTGTGCTGGTCTGTCTCACAAACACGTGCTCTGTGTCTGGCACTGAGTAACTTTCCCAAGGTCATCCAGTCCCTCATTGGTAGGGCTGAGACCAGAATCACAGTCCTACTGTCCACCCAGCTCATTGTTCTATCCAGGATATCACATCCACTCTTATTAGGCTGGAAGGACAGGGACCAGAAATGGCAGATGTCACTTCTCTAATAAAACAGCCCAAGCATCAATTTTGTGGAAGAGAACATTGCTAATATTGGAATATAAATAATTCTGTCAAGACTTTACTAGTCTTCCAAATGGTTTAAGATGCATTGGAAATGAATAAACAACGGGGGATATAATCAAATGTCTCTGCTGAAAAATAAATGTTCAGCACAGGCTTAAAAAAAGCTTGAGCAACAAGTAGGCTTATCTGAGAATACCACTAAAATATAAACAGATCTTCCCCCACCATTTCTGTGCCAGTTTGCATGGAGAATGTCTTCGGCACTATCACTGCAGAAGTATAACCTACCAGGGCCATTTATTACGGGAAGATTCAAGTAGAAACAATAGGAAACCAAGTGGCTAGATCAAGGACTTGATAATAAAACCAGTAAAATTAGTGATGGGAGTGAGGAATTGTTGACTGGATAATTTGTGTTGTGATAATGAACAATAAATGTTATACCGGGAACATCTCAAGATCTGAAAATGGTCTGTGTGCCCTTTGAACACAGTCTTTATTTTGCTGTTAAATGGGATTCCTAGATTTTACCCCTATGTGTCTGTCAGTTTGTCGTACTGTGGTGCTTGCATGCTGTTGTGATGCTGGAAGCTATACCACTGGTATTTCAAATACCAGCAGGGTCACTCATGGTGGACAAATTTCAGCAGAGCTTCCAGACTAAGAAAGACTAGGAAGAAGGACCTGGCAGTCTACTTCTGAAAAAAAAAAAAAAATTAGCCAGTGTAAACCTTATGAATAGCAGTGGAACATTGTCTGATATAGTGCCGGAAGAGAAGGCATTCAAAAGCAACTGAGGAAGAGCTGCCTCCTCAAAGTTGACCTTGACGACGAGGATGGAGTCAAGCTTTTGAGACCTTCATTTGCTGATGTGGCACAACTCAAAATGAGAAGAAATAGCTGCAAACATCTTGGACTGGGAAGTGTTTTGTTCTCTTGTACATGGGGTCGCTATGAGTCAGAATTGATTGGACGGCACCTAACAACAACAACAGATTTTATAGGAAGGATCCCCAGCTACAGAAATGTTCTTCTACAGGGGAAAAAAGTGATGTTAATCAAGGGAGCATTTCCTATAGCCCTAGGTAGGAAAGACTACCCTTTGTCCTGGTTTTGTGCCCGGCAGCCACCAGCCCTGCGGTGCCCCAGTTCCGGAAGGAGGGAGACCAATGGCCGTCTTCTCCCTCATCAGCCTTTCCTCCAGCATTGATTCCTGTTGCTCTAAATGCCCAGACTTTTATTCTTCTCTTTAAAGTTTGCCTGTGCCATGACACTTCAGGGTCCAGAGTGGCAGAGGTGAAATTTTCACAAAGTGGGTCTGGATTCATGCCCTAGAGCAATTCTTAGCCTGCTGCTTTCCTAAATAAATGGAGACACTTTCATATCTTGAGATCTCCAGAAACTCTAATGGCTAGTGAGAAAAATCTAGATTTATATGTTGTGTCACATGCCCTCCAAACACTAGGATTTTGTTTGGCTGATGGCCCAACATTTATGGAGCTGAATGTTTCTACGGTGTAATCTACTTGAGAGATTCACTCAGAGAAACTAGACTGAAGTGTCGTGGCCCACTGGTAATGGACAGTGCTTTGAGTCTGAAACAAACATTAAACTCATTTCTGTTGAGTCGATTCCAACTCATAGCAACACTATAGGACAGAGTAGAACTGACCCATAGGGTTTCCAAAGCTGTAAATCTTTACGGAAGTAGACCGCCACACCTTTCTCCTGTGGAGTGGCTGGTAGGTTTGGACTGTCAACCTTTCAGTTAGCAGCTGAGAGCTTAACCACTGCACCACCAGGGCTCCTTGAAACAGGCATTACTGGCCAACAATTAATGGACATGTGCTTGGTCTGGTGGAGATGGTTCATACTGATTCTTCCACACTTCTTTCCCAGGACCCTCTTCTTTAATCAGAAAACCAAACCAGTTGCATTTGAGTCAATTCCAACTCATGGCGGTCCCATGTGTTTCAGAGTCAAACTGCAGATAGAGTTTTCAAAGCCGTGTCCTTTTGGAAGCAGATTGCCAGGCCTTTCTTCCAAGGTGCCTCTGGGTGGGTTAGAACCACTAACTTTTTAGTTAGTAGTCAAGCACCTAACCATTTGTGTCAACCAGAGATGTCTTCTTTATTCTGGGAGTGTAGAAATGGCTGATTGATTCACCATATTGCCTCTGATTTCTTTAAAATGTCAGCAGCACAAGCTTTACGCTACCAAATGGATAAGATACAGTTATTGACTGATTTTTGTTATAGGGGGCAAATTAACCTGCCTAAGCCTTCACTAAATGTATTGCTAAGTCTGGATCCTTGCTCCTCTCTGGGCCCAGCCTACTTGGACCTTGCTCCTGTGTGACTATACTTTCTTCCCTTTGTGTTATCCTATTGACTGAGAAAAAGGCTCTGTCACTATGTTTCTCACTGCTTGCCACTCTTGTGCAGTTCAGAGCCCTTTCCTGCCATCCCCATCTGGACTCAGCAGCTTCCCCATCAGTGTCTGCCTTGCAGGCAAATCTGTGAGCTTCTGCCTGTTTTGACCCTGAATCCAACCACCAGTATATCATAAGCCCTTAATGTGCCAAGTATTCTCAATCCATGTATATAAATCCAAACAATTTTTGTGTGTGTGTGTGCATTTATTTTGAAAAATGTTTCTCTTTTATCCCCAAGGCATCTTCCTAAACTAGGAAGAATACAGGGAATTTGAATGGGCATTCAATGCCAGGTCCACTTGGGTGGTCACCTGCCTGTGACTCTTCAGTGCACATCAATGTGATTTAACCTCGCTGCCACCATCATTTCTCTGAGGGCTTTCTCTGGTCACCAGAGCCTACTTTACTGTCATTGTGGCAGGCTGAACACGCCTGAGAATTAATACCCTCACCTCCCCTCCACCTCCCTCACAGCCTACCACCAATGACTAGCTGGGAGGTGGTGTATAAGACACTAGCTCCCTCACCTCTCAGGTGGGATGACTCTGTGGCACATACTTTACACTCACTCCCAGAGTTCCACAGGGAGGAGTCAGCCCTGACTCACGGCGACCCCATGCACAATGGAACTAAATGTTGCCTGGTCCTGTGCCATCCTTGATCAGTTGTGAATTGGACAGTTGTGCTCCATAGGGTTTTCACTAGCTGATTTTCAGAAGCGGATTGCCGGACATTTCTTCCTAGTCCATCTTAGTCTGCAAGCTCTGCTGACATCTGTTTAGCATCATAGCAACGCACAAGTCTCCACTGACAGATGAGTAGTGGCTATGTATGAGGTGCATTGGTTAGGAATCAAACCTAGGTCTCCCACATGGAAGGTGAGAATTCTCCCACTGAACCCCTACTGCCCCCACAGAGCTAACTGACTGGAGAACAAACTATTGGCTGCCTTCCCTTTCCTGTCTCATTTTGCCACCCTGCTACTGGTGTTCCCTGGGGTTGCCTCCAGGATAAACTTCCTGCACTTGATTCCTTGAATCAGTCACTTCTGGATAAACCCAAATTAAGAAGCCACTCTAACATTACCAAGTAAGGATGGGAGGCAGAGGGTCGTGTTTTTCAGGCAAATGAATGGTTGACCTGAATGAGCCAGATATTTGTTTCTCTTCCACTTTCCATCTTTTGTGTGGACCTGATTTCTAAAATATATATATATATATATTTCTAGTTGCAGACAAATATAGTATGTGCAATAAAAATTACCCCACAGTTTCAATTTTTACATCAAACAAATGAGTCGGTAGCCTGGATTTAAAAGTATTGAAAGACAAAAACCTTGTACTAAGTAGTACCCGATTTTCTGTCAACACAAACTGCATCCTTTTAAAAGATGTTTAAACTATGGTTCTATTTTTTATATCAGAAGCATTAGTTAGACACTATGAAAAATATCTGGCATCAGGGAGTATTATTTATACTTGTTTTTTTCCCAGACCCACTGACAGAATTGTTTGTGAGCTTCAAGTCTCTTAAAGCAGTGATGTCGAAGATAAATACCAGTGGTTCCTGGGAGACTTTATGTTAAAATGGAAACACTGCCTCATATTGCCTTTGTCCTGGACACCTCAGAACAAAGAGTTTTTTTTTTTCCTTTTCTTGTAATTGCACTGATATTTAAAAGTGTCTCTAAATATGGAATCTGAAAAATCATATTAAGATGGTGGTACTGTTCCTAATGTTTCCTAGACTGGTGAAAATACACACAGAGATGGTAGAATCCTAGTACCTGTAAGTTAAGGTATAGAAAGCAATGGCAAGTTCAACTCCAAACATTCAGCCATTTTCAATCATAACTTCTGAGGGTGGAGATCAGAACCAAACCAGTTGCCCTCGAGTTGACTGAGCATCATGGCGACCCCATGCATTGCAGAGTAGAACTGCTCTGTAGGGTTTTCATATCTATGATCTTTCATCAGCAGATGGCCAGGCCTTTCTTTTGAGGTGCCTGTGGGTAGATTCAAATCTCCAATCGTTTGGTTAATAGCTGATTGCTTAACCATTTGCACCACCCAGGGACTCCTGAGGGAGGACAGTGAGGTAGAATTTGTGAGAATATTTGAGTGGTCTCTGTCATGGGAGGCCCTTGGGTGGTGCAAACAGTTTTCCTGTGACTACTAACCTACAGGGTGGTGATTCAAACCCATCCAACAGGGTCATGGAAGGAAGGCCTGGCAACCTGCTTCCATAAAGTTTAAGTTAAGAATGATTCATTACATTGCTTTATAACTCTTGTGTAAAGGTCATCATGACAAATTCTTACCAAAGCCTGGCTTCCTGTGATGGTTGGAATTTTTTTTTTCTAGGACAAATTTGGTTTCAATTATTATTCTCTCATGAGATCTCTTCACTTTGGCTGCTAGAAAACCTTAAGGAAAGTTCTATAAAATTACTGTAGCTTTCCTCCAACAAACTTAAAAAAAAAAAAAAAATCATTTTATTTTCCTTTAATGCCTGGCTCAGAGAAAAGGGAAGTGAGCAAGGGTTCTTACCTTTTTTTAAGAAGGCTTTTATTTAAAGTTGCATCAAATCCTTTTTAGAAGTTTTCTTAGCCCTGGGTCCTTTAGAACACAGAGCTTGAGGCAAGGAATGATCATGTTTTATTTGGAAGGTGCAAACACAGATAAGCAGAAGTGAGGAAAAATGGAGAGGCTGCTATAAAGGATGTGAAGCAGTTAGAGGTGATACATTAGTGCAGTGATTCCTGCTTGTGATGGGTTGCAAACAAACATGGAAGATGACCCAGCAGGCATGTCACAGGGTATGGGGATATCCCCGGACTGCCTGTATGGAGGAAACTTACCTTAAAGCAGTCAGTGAGAGGGAGGAACAAAGGGAATTCCTTTGTCCAGATCCATCCTATCTCTGATTTTCTGTGGGGCAAAATTGACCTAATGGAAGATGAACTCTCTTTCCCACACTTGCAGGTAGGTTGTGTCATCCAGGCCCTTGGGCGGCTGCTTGGGATGTTTCATTCATGTCCTGAAATGATGAGCCAGAAACTCAGTGCGTGCATCTAGCCTAGCAAGTGAATTACTGGCCCCTGGTGATGGCATCGGGTCCAGAAAACTGGCCAGCTGAGGAAATCTAAGATGGCGGATAAGATTTGTGTTGGATACACAAGAATAAACAGGAAGTAGATAGGGAGCAGGTGAAAGGTGTCGGGTGGGAAGAAGACAGGAGGGAATGAAAATCCAAGCCTTAATAGAGTCGTGAATGTAGGACAAAGATTATTTCACACATTTAAATTTTAGTTTAAGACTACTAGCTTAAGCTTGGAGAATGATTGGGTAGAAGAACATTGACAGTATGAGAAACATGTTTATGAGGAGGTAGAAGTGGTAAGATTGAGATGCGGTAGTGAATACGCTTTTCAACTTGTTAAATTTGAGGTACCTGTAAGTCACGCAGGTAAAGATGTCACTCATATGTGTGAGTTTAAAGTAGAGAAGCCAGAACTGGCCATATGGACTTCAGACCATCAGCATAGTGGTAATAGCTGAAGTCCATAAGTGGATAAGACCAGTGATAAGAGAAAGAAGAAAGATGGATGAAGCACAGAAACTTGAGGAACATCAACTTACAAGAAATGGATAGTGTGTGTTGGGAGGGAGAACGGTGGGAGAGTGACAATAAAGGAAACATAGAAAGAGTTGCTAGAGAGATGAAATTAAAAATTTTCCATAGGTGTTACTAGAACTTATTTGGCATAGAACCTGCATTTCTGGCCCATTATTTATGTTGACACATAAACTGATGCTTGAGTCTGTCATGTTGCCCCAGAGCAGTAGTGATTATCATTTAGCATAAACACATACGCATAGAGAGAGAAAGAGAATATGAATGAGCATTTACTGAGTATCCATAGTATGTTATGAACTTGGTACTTTACATGTGTTATCTCCCTTATTCTTCCATAATAACGCTGTGAAGTGAATGGTGTTGTCTTTATTCTTGTGAAGCAGGAAACTGGATCTCGGTGTCATACGATGGTAAGCCATGGTGATGGGGTTTGAGCCTCAGGTCTCTGTGAGCCCACATCCAGTGTCCTTCCACTACTCAGGACTACCTCTACCTTTCATCCATGAACGTGGGGGTGGGGTGGGAACCTGTCCATCAAAATTCTCACTGGGAGATCAGCTCTGCAGGTTTCAATGAGAGTTACAAACCCTGCTTCTTCTAGTTTAGTGCCACCCCTAAGCTACTTGTCGGTAAAACTAAAATAGATGATAGTAAAATTTTATTTTTAACCTCTTGAGAAGCCATTTGAACGTTTGAAATTTTCACTTTTCCTCTTTACTGATCTCCCTTACTAGTGCTCAGTATAATGAATATGATGCCAATATTTTCTCCAGAAGCCTACACTCATACCATGTAGGACACCATCATGTTTTTCTAAATGTGATTCCATGCACCAAACAATAAATTGAAATGTGAATTCCAAAGGTCAGATATATCCCACAAATAATATGTAAAAGCTTCAGGCAGCCACAATTAATGAGGGCACACTGTTGTAGTTTAAATGGACCACAACCTAAATAATACTGTAGCTGACACACTGGGTCCATATTTTTGCCTTGAATAGATTTTCAGCATTTGAATGGAATATTTATGCTCTTACGCTAAAATAAAAGAGCGCAGTCAAATAAGCTATTACATGGTCCGTTAGAACTACCTTTAAGTGACTCTCTGTAGCAAAGCAAAGGATTACACAGCTTTTGCATTTGCAAAAGGAACTTCTCAATTAAGCACAGACCGCTTTTCTCAGACCTCAGGGAAAAGTGCAGATGCCACCACCACGGGTCTTCGGGAAGAAGATAATTGTATATTTGTTATGGGATAATCAAGCGAAATCTCCGTAACAGCCATCATGCACATGAGCTAAGACCACCCAATAATGCAAAAGCGTAAATCTTGTTTTTAGGTTTGTGAATAAGAGGAAGTTTCGTCTGGGACTACCCTAGTTTTTTGTACATAGTCTGCTTTTACTCTTGCCCATCTCTTATTCCCCTTTTTGCTGTTTATAGGACGTGCAAATTTGAATCAAAGACCCTTTCCAGAGCTGTTTAATTTCAAGGGTGCCCAAAGATTCCCAAGTGCAAGGGCCAGGATCCCTATCTTATTTACAGTCTCGAGGAAGACATGGCAAATGTACAAACATCACATTCTTATTTTGGTGTGAAATCCAGGCGATTTTCCCAAGCAGAATAGATAACAGAATTAAATTTTATTCATGCCATTTGTGAAGGAAATTGTTCCTGCTTTCATCTAAACAAAGCAGATGACTTATTTTCCCCTGAGTGGTTCAACTGGCAATCAAGCTTCCCAGACAGATGCAATGGAAAAAATATATGTGATGTGGTTGATCATCTGCTTGATTAGAATAGTTTCCTATGTTTGTCTCTGGGTATCCCCCTTGTGGGATGAATTGCTGACCCTAAATAGCTGCCACACACAACCCATTTTTGCTTTGTGATACTGTGTTTACCTGAGGCATGATGTGCTAACAAAGGCTTACTAGCTTCATCTCAGATAAAAGATTGGTATACACCCAGGTGTTTTTCGTGCAAGAGAAAAATGTGTTTTGGTATGCTCTAACTTTATTCATGTGTGCCTCTGTGGACAATTTCTCAGTTTTCTGGATTCAGTATAAAAAATAGAAACTTTCCAAATCTGGGATTAAATAATCCATGGGGATTTATTTGTTGATTTTTTGTAGTTTTGTTTCGTGAGGATTGGCATTCTTAGAAGATATTTTTATTTGTTTTTATTTTTAAACTATGTAGAGTTCACCCATTGGAATCTGTTAAAATGAATCTTCTAACAAATATAAAGTCTTACCCTGGAACTGGCTAACTATGTCAGGATAAGTAGAGTGGCTGAGACCTGGATCTGGAGCTCTCTATGCCCACTGACCCAGGCAAATTCTATGGCCTGCATCCCCTGCAGAACCCTGGGGTTCTGTGGACTGAGATGCAGCATGAAATGTCTCATTAAAGGTCGATGAGGGAATGGAGAGGGCTTGAAACTAGACAGAGGCCAAGGTCCAAAGCTATCAGAGAACTTGGGAGGAGAGACAGACCAAAGGGACCAATCAGTTATCAGACAAGGAATCAATAATTTGAGGATAGATAAGAAGAAAATTGAGTAGAATCTAGAAAACCAGTCACTTTGCTTTTTTGTGGTAGTGACGTACATGTGTGATTTGGCCGCATTCAAATGACTAATAGAGGTCAGATTGACCCATATGGGCCTAAGTGTAGTTTGTGGATATAAATTCTTACCAAAAGGGAGAACCACTGGGCAGTGGTCAGCATGTGGCAGTCCAGTAAAACATGCAATCTGCAACAAGGAGGCCTGATATGAGGTGGAGAGTGTTCCAACAGGCTCCAATAGGCAGGTGAAGATCTAAAGGCAGCAGAGAAGCTCCAGTTACTTAAAACAGTCCTGCTCAAAATGTGGTTCATGGACTGGTATTCGTCCTAGAACTGATTTTTTTCACTGATCTGCCATGAGACAAGTACACAAATCGAAGTAAGCATTTTTAGAAACTTTTTCACTGTAGGAGCCCCGGTGGCTCCGTGGTTAGGAGCTTGGCTGCTAACCAAAAAGTCAGCAGTTCGAATCTACCAGCTGCAGCTTTGAAACTTTATGAGGCAGTTGTACTCTGTCCTATAGGGTCACTATGAGTCAGAATCGATGACAGTGGGGTTTTTTTTTGTTTTTTTTTAATTTTAAGTCTGTTGAATCTAATAATAAAACTTCGGGCTTATGTTTTACAGGATTATGTTTTTATTTTATTTTCCTACTAATTTAATTTTTTTTGGATTTTATAAATGTATGTCTGCAATATATTGAACACTAAAAACCAAAACCAAAAAACAATCTGGTCGTTTACCACAGAGAGTTTGAGAAGTTCTGATTCCGTAAAAGGACTAAACAGCCCTCAGGGGCCACCAGTTGCTCCCTTGCCTTCCACTTTTTGTCCCCTCTTCTTCTTTTGCTTTCTACCTCCTTTGCCCTGTGAACTTGGACGAGCTGATAAACCAAAACCACAGGCTTGCTAAAACATCTCTTGGAAAATGCTATTCTGATGATTATCGGGACCCCCAACTGCAGGGTTTGGTTAAAGTAAAAAAAAACCCACTACTTTAGTCAAAACCACAAGGATACATACTCAGCTTTCCCTCACTTCTAAAACCCTGAACCTGCTCAATCAGGAAATCACCTGGACTTCGTATTTCCTAATGTGCATCAGCTACAATAAAGCCCTTTAACTCTATTATATACGTGTACATATGTATACGTATGTATTTTCTTCTTTCCACCTTTTTTTTAACAGAAGAAGCATACATGATACACACATTATACCCACCTCCCTTTCTTAACAACATCTCCCTGAAAAATTATTCTGTATCAGTACACACATCTAAGTCATTCTTTTCATGACCACATAGTATTAAATTTTTTGGATTCCTAAATTGACTTCATCATTCTTCTATTGCTGAACTGGTGGTTTGTTCTTGGCCTTTTGCTATTAAAATGATGCTAAAATGAATATTCACCATCTTTCAGTCTGTTGGACTGTGGTGGCTTCCGTGTTGCTATAATGCTTGAAGCTTTGCCACTGGTATTTCAAATACCAGCAGGCTCACCTGTGGTGAACAGGTTTCAGAGGAGCTTCCAGACTAAGACAGACTAGGAAGAAAGGCCTGGAGATTTACTTCCAAAAATTAGCCAGTGAAAACCCTATGGATCAGAAGTGAATATTGTCTGATACAGTGTTGGCACATGAGCTCCGTAGGCTGGAAGGCACTACACAGTGGCCACAACAATGAACTCAAAATGCCAACAATCCTGAAGATGGAGCAGTACTGGGCAATGTTTTATTATGTACAAAGAGTGGCTATGAATTGGTGGTTATTCGACAGCAACTAACAACAACCTCTATTTGAATTTCTTAAATTGCTTTCTTTAAACAACTGAAAACATTGAAGCAATAAAGGGAGACCCATTTGAGGAGATGGAAGTGAGCGTAAGATTCTTGTATACTGCTGCCAGTCTGTTATATTCCTGATACTTGAGCCCTCAGGTCAAGATAGGATAGTTTTTTTGTTTGTTTGTTTGTTTTTTCCTAACCCATCTGGTGAGAGGGACAAAAGTTACCAATATTCTGCCCTGTTGGGCTTCCATGACTTAAGAGAAGGATGGAACAAATTCCTGGTCTCACTGTGGAAAGCTGGGACGGGGCTGGGACAATGGTGGGAACTGACATGAGAAGATAAGCACTTCTCCAGGTCAAGGACTCAGGTACCATGACCAAGTCAAGAGTTTGGTCTCCAGACTTGGGGACAAGATGGGGATTAGACAGTCAAGACCCTGGGAGCCCCACAGAAACCCAGTTATCAGGACTGGGATCTCATAGCAAGGTCAGATGAGTAGCAAATGTGACTTTCTACCCAGTCCTGGAGTGTTGGACTGGAAATCCCTCACCTCCTCCTGCCTGTTGCTGAGCCTGTTTTTAAGAGCATAGCCCCACTTGTGAAGGAAGCAAAAGGCCATGTGGGCTGGGACCTAGGCAGGCCCTAGATGGCATGTTGCATTGAATTGTGTAGGAGGAGTGCTTTAGTCTGAGCATTTTTTCATTGGTAGAACTTAGAGACACAAGTTAGCAGGTCTTAGACCAGAAATGAAGTCAAAATAATAGGGAATTTTTTTAATGCAATGGAAATTTTATCTTCTTTATCTGACCTGAGAGAAGTAACAGATGTTGGGGACACTGCAGACAGTGTTATCCAATTTATGGAAAGAAGGAAAAGAAGAGCTGTCTCCATCTCATACATCCTCCCCTATACACACACACATTTAATTAAACACATGTTTAATGCTCAGCCCTATGATCGAGGCTCTTAGCAGGTGCTAGAATAGGTAAAAGGATGATAGTGTTGAGATACAGTTGTTGATTTGAAGCAGCTTTTAGTTTAAATGTGGAGATGCAAACATAGGAAAAATTAAATCGTACTACGTTGAATAATTCAGGTCCAAGAGAAGTTCCAAAGTATACATAATTAGTAGAGACAGTCACTGTCCAAACAATCTGGAGAATGACAAGGGCACTGTGCATGAGGAAGGACAGACAGAAGAAGGGATTAGTACTGGGAACAGAAGACTCTGAGAGACTGAGTGACAGAGACCGCCTCTGCCTCCCTGCCATTCTCCTTACACAGACATGCTCAAGCCACCACCATCCTCATACATACCCTTCCAGATGTTTTCAGCCCACCTTCTCACCTGCCTGTAGGCATGGCCCTGGCATAGAAAGGCACACTTAGGGCACCACACGGCCACTTACCCAACTCTTAGATCCAAAGCAAGTTAACAGTTCCCTGAGATGGTATGTGATCATATTAGGTTTTCCCCCATTTTTACCTAAGGGAAGAGATCATTACATCTTTTAATGGGGAATCCACTGAAAAAAAAAAAAACCCACTGTCATCAAGCCAATTCTGCTCATGGCAACTCTGTAGGACAGAGTACAACTGCCCGCATAGGCTTTCCAAGGCTGTAAATCTTTATGGAAGCAGACTACCTTATCTTTCTCCTGCAGAATGGCTGGTGGGTTCAAACCACTGACCTTTTGGTTAGCAGCTGAGTGCTTAACCACTGTGCCAACAGGGCTCCTCTTTTTAATGGGGTCGATGCCTTACATGCAAAGAGAACCTTTCATTGGTGAAGTTTTCCTGTTTTCCCCTGGAAATTTAGCTCTTTAATTTCCTAAAAGTCAGTGTAAAAAATATTTAAGTCTGTATGCGGATATTTCTGCGTGTGAATATTTGAAAATTAGAGTCCTTGTCTTATTTATCTAGTGCTGCTATAACAGTAATACCACAAGTGGGTGGCTTTAACAAACAGAAATTTACTCTCTCACAGTTTAGGAGGCTAGAAGTCTGAATTCAGGGCACCAGCTCTAGGGGAAGGCCTTCTTTCTCTGTCAGCTCTAGAGGAAAGTCCTAGTCTCCTTTCAACATCTGTGGGCCTGATGTTCCTTGGAGATGTTGTGTCTTGGCATCAACCTTCCCCTGGGTCTAGGAGGTTCTCAGCGTAGGGACCTGAGGTCCAAAGGATGTACTCCGCTCCTGCCTCTTCTTTCTTGATGATAATGAGGTCCCTCCCTCTCTCTCTGCTTGCTTCTTTCTCCTTTTATCTCTTGTAAGGTAAAAGGTGATGCAGGCCACACCCCAGGGAAACTGCCCTTACATCTGATCAGGGCTGTGACCTGAGTAAGGGTGTTGCATCCTACCCTAATCCTGCCCCATTGACATAATAAACATAACCTAATCCTCTTTAACATGACCTAATCCTGTCTCATTAACATAATGGACACCTCACTCCCAAATGGGACCATAATCACAGGCATAGAGGCTAGGATTTATAACACATCACAACATGGAGGATAATCAGATCACAAAATAGAGTGCAACCACACGATACTGGGAATCATGGCCTAGTCCAGTTGACATGTATTTTTCAATCACATAAAATTCAGTCCATGGCAGTCCTCTTGATTAACTTTAATTATAGGCCTAAATTGAATACCTACTGTGTGTCAAGCCCTAGGCTGGAAATGCATACGTAAATCGGACATTTCCTGTTTTCCAAGGGCTTATAACCAAGTACAGGAGGCCTGAGGACTAAATTATTAAAGTGCAATGGGGAGAAAAGGTGGGGGCGGTGGGGGGGAGTGTAGAAATAAATTACAATTAGGGGATCTGGGACTCTAAAAATTTCATTTCAGAAATAGTTCGGAATAGAGGTCAGTGTCAGACATTTGTAGGAATTCAGAAAATCCCAAATTTAAAACTTTTGATTGGTTTTTGCTGTGTCTATCTTATTGAATTCACTATTTTCCAATCAATGCCCCCCTTCCAAATTGTAACTATTGACTAAAGAGCAGTCATTTGTGTTGGCATAAGGCTGATATCCTTTAATTGTTACATAGGAAACAAAAAAAAAACTCTGTAACAATCTAAATAACTGCTGATAGCTATATCTAGAGACTGTCAGTTGGAACATCAAGGGGGGAGTATGTTCTAGCTCCTGGGGTTTTCTTTCACTGAATTTTAGTGCTGGCATTTTATTTACTTTCCTATACACACTTACATAGAATTCCAAAATACATTATTATACCTTTGAAAAATATATATTGTGCATTATCAAAAGACACAAATCTTTGCCCTTTTGAAAGTTATATTTCAATGCATTTTAGAAAAGCTTTAAAAAAATTAAAATATATAATACATTACATGCTGCTAAGTGCTATGGAGAAAGATAAAGAAGAGATAAAAGACAGGAAGTGGGGTGGGGAGATGTGACATTTTTACTAGACCAGTCACGAGCACCTCACTGAGAAGGTAGCATTTGAGAGAAGGTCTGAAGGAGTTGACGGGTGAGCCATGCACAAGTCTGGGAGATGAGGAGGCAGAGGGAACAGCGAAGGCAAGGGCTCTGAGGCAGGAGCGGGCAAGGGGAGAGTAGAGGGAGCTGAGGTCAAAGAGACAATAGATGATGGGAGTCCAGACAATGTGAGGACTTGCAGGCCACTGTGGTGACATTAGAGTCACTGGTTGGTGAAAATGGTTAATGCGCTTAGCTGCTAACTGAAAGGTTGTAATTTCAAGTTCATTCAGAGGTGCCACAAAAGAAAGGCCTGGCACTCTACTTCCTAAAAATCAGCCATTGAAAACCCTATGGAACACAGTTCTACTCTGACAAGAGTCACCAAGAATTGGAATCCACTCAATGACAAATGATTTTACTAGTGATGACTCTGACCTTGAGATGGGAAGCCATTGGACTGAAATGTCAATAGGATTCCTCTGACTGCTTCATTTAGAATCGTTTAAAGGGGAACAAGAGTAGAGCAGGGGCTGGGGTGGAGGCTATTGCAATAATCCTGATGGCAGAGGTATCAACAATAGGTTCTAGATCTACTCTGAAAGCAGAGCCAGCCGACTGTGCTGCTGAGCTAAATGGGGTCAAAAAAGAAATTCAGGAATGACTGTAAGGTATTAGCCTGAGTCACAGGAACTAAAATGCAGAGTACTAGGAACAAACAGTTATGAGTGAAAGATCAAAAGCTTGCTTTTGGGCATGTGGACATTTCATAATTAAATCTCTCTTGCTTATATTCTTTTCTTTTTTTTAGGAGGAGGAATATTTTAACTTCATTATTGTCATTTTAATGGTTTTTGAGCTACCGCTCTAGTCCAGGCCACTATAATTTCCCACCAGAATTACTGAACTAACCTCCACCCCAGCAACCCCTGCTCTGCTCTTGTTCTCTTTTAGACACTTCTCAACATAGCAGTCAGAGTGATCCTGTTAAAATTTCAGCCCTGTGGCTTTCTGTTTCACTCTGATTAAAAGCCAGTCATCACAGTGGTTCAGAAGTCCTCACCCTGTCTGGCTGTCCCCCATTGCATATGTATATAATTCCTAAATAGAAATTTAAACTCTATTTAGGTATATCCAAGTCTTCTGGCAAGTCAGTTTGAACAGTTGGAAAGGAATTGCCAGCTTCCACCAAAGCTGCTGCCTGCCTGCTCAGGGTTCACAATGACCCTTGAGAACCAATGGCATTGTCAACAGAGGCTGTGGATAGAAAAGCAGACCTTCAGATGAATCCTTGAGTGTGCAACTTAAGGATAAAAAAAGATGTCATTCTACCACTTCCAATGTACCCGTCTGCTTTTTCCTTTTTATCTAATTTATGAACTTAGATAATTATGTATTCAATAGCCTCAATCACTCAATTTAAGAAAAAAGCAGGCAAAATATATTGAGATCCACCGTGTCAAAATCTTTCTAAGAAGCAGCTCATGTAATGTCATACCTTCCATGTTTTCAAAAAGTTCTTACAAATGAAGAATAGAGCTAATTTTCAATTCAACTCTATGCTAAGCAAATATATAGGATGATTAGTATATAAGTAAACATTTGACCTGTCAAGAAAGATGTGTATAAATAGTATCTGTAGAAAAGGCAGCCTGCCCGAATAATTTGAATATGCCTCAGGATGCTAAAAAAAGAGAGCTCTTTCTGGAATATTAAATTATTATAAAATCTCCAATTTATGAGCTAGGTCTTTATTTTTGTCCAAAGCAAAGTATCATGGTGATTAAAAATAACAATCCTGGTTTACATTTATTGAGGTCTTTGGTTCCTTTTAAAGTTGTTCACCTCTATTAACTAATTTTCTTATCGGATCTCTGAGGTGAGTACAAGTATTATCTCCATTTTTTTAGATTAGAAAACTGAGTCACAAAAAAGATAAATAACAAGTGAAATGTGAAAGAAGAAGCAATATGGAGTTTCTCCCCTTGAAAATGATGAATAGGTACTTCATTATTTCATGTACTTTGTTTCCCATGTTCTCAAGCCTCAATAATTTGAGAAGTATTTAGTCACACTTTCTTAATTTTATACAATGTTTTCTTTTCCTAAAATTGACAGTTTATCTTATCTACAAATTAAGACTGTTATTTTCTTTTACAATATAAATCAACAGGACCTGGCCCATTTCTATAAATAGGTAAGGCTACTGTGACAATTGTATTCAATAGGGCTGTTTCCTGTCATGCGTCCCAGAAAAGAGTCACAGTGGAGCTGTCATGTACTGGGGCGTCAGTGTCAGGCTGGCTCAGGGGAAAGGCAGAGCAGTCAGCTGTCTGGCTGTGGTGATTTGAGGCCTGCTGTCTTCATGTTTGGAAACTCTGGTGGCATAGTGGATAAGAATTCGGCTGCTAACGAAAAGGTCGGCAGTTCGAATCCACCAGGTGCTCCTTGGAAACCCTATGGGGCAGTTCTACTCTATCCTAAGGGTCGCTATGAGTTGGAATTGGCTTGATGGCAACGGGGTTTTTTTTTTTTTTTTTTTTTATCTTCACGTTCATGAAAGAGTCCTTGGGTGGTGCGAATGGCTAACACGCTCAGCTGCTAACTGAAAGCCTGGAGGTTTTTGAGTCCATGCAGAGGCACCTGGTAATCTACTTTCAAACATTCAGTGAATAAAAACCCTCTGGAGCACAGTTCTACTGTGGCACATATAGATCACCATGAGCCGGAATCCACTCAATAACAACTGGTGGTCTTCCTGAAGCTCTCTCCAACCCATCTGGCCAACCCTGAAATTCCACTTTTGCAATATGTTCTTCTGGTATTGAAGATTTTTTTTTAGTTTCAAACATCCCATTAAAAGGCCGGTACTGCAGGGGAGCAGCAGATAACCAGGGCTTAGCACAGAGTTTGGCTGCCAGCTGAAATCTAGATAAAGAACTGGCCACAAGAGAGAGATGTGTCTAAGTAGGGGAGCGGGATTTGCGAAAGACCTAGAAGGACGCCAGAGATGACATTCACTAACCTAACACCCGGCCTGTGTGTGAATGACAGAAAGACAGAGACAGAGAGGGCACAATCTGATTTATAAAGTGATTAAAAGGAGACATTGACAATTAGGACTTTTTTGCCTTTTGCGTTCAATTCTGAGTCCTTGTTGGGCTAGATCTCTTGGGAATCATCACAAATGCTGCTTCTACATCCTCGGACTGTTTGTTTGACCGGGCAGCTGGTACAGCTCCAAAGACAAGGGTAGGTGAAGATGCAATAGGACTTCTAGCGGATGACCCAGTTGACAATCATGGTGTTCTCAGCTGATGTAGCTAAAAGGCCAATGCTATGATTCCTTGACAGCTGTGAACCTACTACTGTGACTGTAGCTTCTTAAGGAAAATCACAGGGGCCAAGAATCCCCAGACCTTGGTAAGAAGTGAGAGATAGTTGGGAAAAGACATCACTGTTGTTGTATGCTGTCAAGTTGATTCAGCTTATAGTGACCCTATAGGACAGAATAGAACTGCCCCATAGAGTTTTCTAGGTTGTAGTGTTTATGGGAGCAGATCGCTAGGTCTTTTCACCCATGGAGTGGCTGGTGGGTTTGAACCACCGACATTTCGTTTAGCAGCTGAGCACTTACCCATTGTGCCACCAGGGCTCCTTAGAGACACCACTCAAGGGAGGAAAAAGAAGGCAAGAGACACGTGTCTAGTAGATCGACTAGTCCATTCTGTCCTTCACACTGCTTTCTTCCAACCCTAGTTAGTAACAGGCAACTATGTGAGTTTTCATTTAATTCATTGTTTAACTTGATGCCACAGGCCACACCTCCTGTTAGGAGTACAGTCCGCTTCAGGTAAAAAGCAATCTGTAGTAAAAACTTATGTTCTAGAAGAAAGGAATTTTATGAAAGCATTTGACATAAAAAATTGCCCTGCTGTGTTATTAGTGGCTGATATCTATTGAGATCCATGGCAAGGCCGATGGGACCCAAAGGAAAGAGCACGTTTCATACTCTGTGAGTTTCTATTTGCATCACATCAATACCAGACCAGGGAGAAGGCATTTCTTCCATATGTTGTTATTTAATAAGAAATAAAAATCATTTGAGTACATTTCAAATGAATAGATTATTTCAGAGTAGGTCTATATATTTCTGCTTTCTTTAACATTCAGTTCAAATCACTAAAAACAGTTCAACTTCTTGGGTTGCCTGCAGTTTGCTAATAGCAATCGTAATAATGGTGATAATTTCCAAGGCTGAAATCAAGGTTGTATGGGGGCTGATGTGCTCAAGGTATAAAAAGATATCATCCATCCTCTTCCATAAGGAATGCATCTAAACCTATTTCCAATAAAACAACTCTTTAAATATTTAGCATGAGCTACTCTGTTCCTTCTGAATCTTCACAGTAGGGTGACAATTTCCCAGTCCTTTCTTTGGTCAGGCACCCAACACGGCTAAAATTGTCTTTTAATTACTGAGAATAAATTTATTCCCTAGCTTTAGGTTTTATTTGTTTAGAAACAGCTTTTGATGATGCAAAGCCATTTGCTTCCAGATTCCATTTTCAAAGCTTTGCATATAGACTATTTAAATAGAGAAAGAATTGTTTTAGAAAATGTCTGTTCTTTGTTTAATTGACTGTTTGGTACCCTGAAGTCTATGCCTGCAGGCAGAGGGATGAATTCGCAAGGCTAAGCACTTAAATATCCTGTATGCGGCAATGACTGTGGTATAGAGTAAGAGAGTAATGCAGGCTCTTCTTAACAGGGACTGTGGCAAACTCTGATCTTAGTGAAGTTTTCATAGATTAAACTTGCAGGGAGGAACCATTTCCTTAGCACAAGTCTACAATTGGAAGCACAAGCTGCCCTTTATGAGGGCAATGGTGCAAACTGCATTGGTTTCCAAACTGCTCCACAGAGCTTGAGGTCCCTTACTTGGGGAGTCATAAGTATGTGCTTGGATTTTCAGAGAACCTGACTGGTGTTCCAGAATACTAACTCCATTTCAACCAGAGCAGCTAAGCTTTATCTGTTGTACATGTTAGGTTCAAAATAAGGTTATTTTAAAAACGGAGTTCTTCTGCTTCTCTTCTTTCATTTCCATTTTTGTGTAATTTTTAAGAGCATAGACTTTGAAATCAGAAATAAGTAGATTCAGATCCTGGCTTTTTCACTTACTAGCTTTTTGACCATAATGTCTCTGAACCATGGTTTTCTCTTCTATAAAATGGGCTAATAATGTTCATAAGGTGGTTTTGAGGATTAAATATGATAATAACAACAATCTCTTCATCCTTCTAGAAAAGCTTTCTTATATTGGTTTTTTTGATACCACCAAATTCTGTACCAGTTAGGAACTCATCAGAGAAGTACAGCCTCCATGAGTGATATAGAATAATGGATTTACTGTAAGAATTAACCAAACCAGTTGCTGTTGAGTCAATTCTGACCATGCTCCATAGGGATGGCAATGTCTGAATTTTTGGAAGTAGACTGCCAGGCCTGTTTTCTGAAGTACCTCTGGGTGGACTCAAACCTCCAATCTTTCAATTAGCAGCCAAGTACATTAACAGTTTGCACCACCCAGGGATTTCATTATAAGGATTGTTGTTGCTATTGTTCGTTGCCATTGAGTCAACGCTAACTTATGACGATCTCATGTTTAACAGAATAGAAGAACAAAATGTTGCCCAGTCCTGCGCCATGTCCATGATTGTTGATATATTTGAGGCCATTGGTGCTGGTGAGGCAGTGTATGTAATCTTGTTTCTTCTGTGTCTAGCGTTGGACTGAAGTCAGCAGGACCAGTAGTCAGGAATGCATTATGGACGTGAGCTAGGGAAGAGCAAGGAAAAACTGGAATTTGTGAGGGAAAACTGGATCCCACCAGAACAAACTGAAGGTTGCATCTTTGTCTTACTGCCTCCAGCCTCAATGATATGGGTGACCTGCAGAATAGTCTGGGGCCTTGCACTAGGTTGTGTCATGTATCTGGCCCAGGACACTCTACACTGAAGGAGGAGATCCTGAAGGAGTATAAGCTGGAGATGCCTAAGGCCTGGCTCCTAACCCATGCAACAAGATCAGAAGTAATATGATATCAAAGAGTGCTAGCTGTTCCTTCTCTCTTTCCTGGCTTCTCCTTAACTGTTGGAATGACCCAGAACTCTGTCCTGCACTCTCTTGTTTTTACCTACACCATCTCCATGGATGATCTAATTGATCCCTATAGCTTTAAATACTACCTATATGCTGATGAAGGAGCCCTGGTGGCACACTGGTTAAGCACCCTGCTGCTAACCAAGAAGTCGCCAGTTCAAACCTGTTTTCTCCACTGGAGAAAGATGTGGCAGTCTGCTCCGGTGAAGATTACAGACTTGGAAACCCTATGGGGCAGTTCTACTGTGTCCTGTAGGGTCACTATGAGTCAGAATGGACTCATTGGCAATGGGGTATATGCTGATGACTCTCTGATTTCTCAGTGTGTTCCTTGCCCTGGCTTTTCTATGATGTATGTTGATATGCTGGAGCTGGAATGGCACAGACATGCAAGCATGCCACTAGCACCTTACACCTTACCAACGACAGACTTTGCTAATAGATCATGGCAATCTTTCCCTCTAAGCTGAGAGGAGAGCTCATAATCTTTTCAGAACACTTCAGGCAGCCACTACCAACCAATCATAACTGACACAAGAGCTGAATTATTATATTTGCCATCCTAGAGGAATAGGTAGAATTCATTGAGGTAGAACTTAATGGGGATAAACAGCAACATCTAAGTAGTCAAGTATGAAAGTAGAAAAAAATGAAGATTTTACTTAGGAGAAATCTATGTGGGATAAAAGACTTAGGGGAATTGATTGATAGCAGGTTCAATATAAGTATAGATCATAGTATATCAAGATTTCTAGACACACATACACACACACTTGTACTCAAAGCATTAGACATGCCAACTGAAGTAATAGTGCACAGGGCTGTGATGGTCCCACTCTGCTTTGTACCGATGAGGCCACAGTAGGGAATCTGCCTTCATTTTGAGGGCAGTAGTTTAAGAAAGACATCCACAAACAGGATGTGTCATCCAGAAGGTAGTGATTAAGATGACGCATGGCACTTGAATCTATATTTAAATGAACACTCTAAAAGTGCCAGTGGATGATAACTTTTGGCATTTGTTGCATTTGAAGAGATGAGAATGAGCTTGGGCTTCCCATCATCCCTCCCCGAAACAGAACAAAGGCCAGTGGGTAGAAGTCTGAGCTTTGATTTAAGGAACTGTCCAACAGTTTTCCAAAGTGGTCGTGCCGTTTTACAATCTCTCTGGGAATGTATGAGAATTTTAGTTATTCCACATGGCCATTTTCATTTAGTATTGTTTCACTTAACATTTGTGACTGTAGTGGGTATGAGATGATATTTAATTGTCTCTAAATTTGCATTTCCCGATGACAGATGATGTTTCTTTTCATGTGCTTATTGATGATTTTTAGATCTTATTTCACGACATACCTGGTCAAGTCTTGTGCCCATTTGAAAAAAAAATTCGGTTGTTTGTCTTTTTATCGTTGATTTACAGGAGTTGATTATATATTCTGGACACAATGCAGCATTAGATGCATGTGCATGTTGCAGGTATTTTCTCCCACGCTGTGGCTTACCTTTTCTTTTTCTTAGTAATGTCTTTCATAAGCAGAAGCTTTTGATGGTTATAAAATCCAATTTATCACTTTTTTTCTTCTTCAATACTTTTGCTTCCTCTAAGAAATCTTTGCCTATCTCGAGTTCATGAAGATACTCTTATTTTTTTTTCTAGAAGCTTTATAGCTTTAGCTTTCACATTTAGATCTATAATTAGTATTAATGTTAATATGTGTTAGGCTGTAGGCCTTGATGTTCATTTTTTTCCACATATTTATCCAGTTGTTTCCACACCATTTGTTGAAAACACTCTTTCCCCCATTGAATTGCCTTGGCACCTTTTTTGAAAATCGGTTGCCTTTATTTGTGTGGGTCAAGTTCTGTACTCTCAGTTCTGTTCCACTGCTGTAATTTGTCCCCCTTTTTGCTAATGCCACATCGTTGTGATTGCTGTAGCTTTTATAGTAAGTCCTCAAACTTTTTTTCCTTTTTCAAAATGGTCTGGGCCATTCTAGGTCCTTTGATTTTGACATAAACTTTGGAATCTGCTTATCTATTTCTGTAATTAGCCTGTTGGAATGTTGATTGGGATTGCAGTGAATCTATAGGAAAATTGATATCTTAATAGTATTAAGTCTTCTAACTCATGAATATAGTGTATATACTTGCCTTTATTTAGGTCCTCCTTAATTTCTCTCAGCAGCGTTTTGTAGTTTTCATCATGCACATCTGTTGTGAAATGTATTCCTATGTTTTTAAAAATGATTTTTGATACTATTATAAATGATATTTAAAGAAGTTTATTTTCCAATTGTTTGTAGCTATTTTATGATAGTTATTTTATATATGCGTACATATACATATATTATATATGCATATATGTGTGTATATATATATGTATACATATGTATAGTCCTTGTGTGCTATTACCTTATAAATTCACTTATTAGCTGTAGGTCCCTACTTTGTAGGTCCCTTAAAATTTTCTATTTAAACAATCATATGCTCTACAAATAAAAACAAGTTTACTTCTTTGTTTCTAATATGTATACCTTTTTATTTCTTTTTCTTGTCTTCTTGCACCACCTAGAATCTCTAGAGCAAAGTCAAATTGAAATGATAGGCACATGCGTTGTTGGCTTTTTCCTCATCTTAGAAGAAATTGTTCAATGTTTTACCATTTAATATAATATTACCTGTAGGTTTCCCATAGATGCCCTTTATCAAATTGAGGAAGTTCTCTTCTAGTTTGCTGAGAATTTTTACAATGAATAGATTTTAAATTTTGCCAAATGCTTTCTTCTGCATCTATGTATATTATGTTATTTTCTCCTTTTGTCTGCTAATATAGTGAATTAAATTAGTTGATTTTCAAATGCTAAACCAACCTTGCTTTATTCTTGGAATAGACACACTTGGTTACGATGGAGCTGATGTATGTATGTATGTATGTACACATGTATGTATGTGTGTGTATAGAAACTAGGAGAGAGCTTCCTCAGTTTGGTGAAATATTGAACGATTTCCTCTAAGATCAGGAAAAAGACAAGGATACTTGTTGCTGTCCTCACAACCGGACCAATAAGGAACATCATGATAAACAGTGCAAATACTGAAGTTGTTGAGAATTTCATTTTACTTGGATCCACAATCAATGCCCATGCAAGCAGCAGTCAAGAAATCATACGATGTATTGCATTGGACAGATGTGCTGCAAAAGACCTTATTAAGGTATTAAAAAGCAAAGATGTCACTTTGAGGACTAAGGTGTGCTTGACTCAAGCCATGGCATTTTCAATCACCTCATATTCATGCGAAAGCTGGACAATGAATAAGGAAGACCTAAGAACTGATGCATTTGAATTATGCTATTTGTGAAGAGTATTGAATATACCATGGACTTCCAGAAGAATGAACAAATCTGTCTTGGAAGAAGTACAGCCAGAATGCTCCTTAGAAGAGAAGATGGTGAGACTTTGTCTCGCTTACTTTGGACATGTTATCAGGAGGGACGAGTCCTTGGAGAAGGGCAACATGCTTGGTAGAGGGTCAGTGAAAAAGAGGAAGACCCTCAATGAGATGGATTGACACAGAGGCTACAACAATGGGCTGAACATCAATGTTTGTGAGGATGATGCAGGACTAGGCCGCATTTCATTCTGTTGGATGTAGGGTCACTATGAGTTGGAACCGACTTGACAGCACCTAACAACAACAGCGTTGTGTTTTGGTTTAATTTGTTTGACTTTTTCTAGTTTTATACAGTTGAAACTTTTACTACTGATTTTAGCCTTTCTTCCTTTCTAATACAAAGCTATAAATTTCCCTCCATAAACTGCTTAACCTCAAATTTTTGTGCAGTATTTTCATTATCATTCAGTTGAAAATATTTTCTAATTTCCCTTTAAATTTTTCTTTGACTATGGGTTATTTAGAAGTACTTTGGTCCTTTATAAATCTTCTCATTATGTATATGTCTAATTTAATTACAGTATAATGAAAAAAAGAAGAAACACTGTATAAAACTGAATTATTTGAAATGTACTGAATTTTGAATGGCTTGCCATATGCTCTATCGTGGTTAACTTCCTATTTATACTTGAAAAGAAAGTGTATTCTGCAGTTGCTTAAAGGATTATTCTTTAAATATCAATTAGTAAGAGGTGTTTGATAGTTTAGTTTTATTTAGATCTTTTAAACTTTACCGATTTTTTTTTGTCTTGTTGTTATATCAACTACTGAGAGAGGCATGTAAAAAAATCTCCCATTATTGTGGACTTGTCCATTTCTTCCTTTAGTCTGTCAACTTTTGCCTCACATTTCCTTTAACTCTATTATTATCTAAATACCATTCGTAATTGTTAGGTCTTCCTGATGTATTGCTCCCTTTATTATTATAAAACATTCTTTTTATATCTGGTAGTGTTTCTAGACTTGAAGTCTATTTTGTGGGATAGTAATATAGGCACTTCCACTTTTTTATGCTTAACTCTTTGCATGATACATCTTTTTCCATCCATTTACTTTCGACTTATTTGTGTACATAAACCAAAAACCAAACCTGTTGTCGTCAAGTCAATTCCAAATCATAGCAACCCTGGAGGATAGAGTAGAACTGCCCTGTAGGGTTTTCAAAGAGAGGCTGGTGGATTCAAAATGCCAACCTTCTGGTTAGCAGCAGAGCTCTTAACCACTATGCCACCAAGGCTCCTTTTGTGTACATAGTATGTCTCTTTAAGGTACTGTACATTTGCTATTTTGCTTGTTTATCCAGTCTGAAAATTTTTGCCTTTTATTTGAGTGTTTAGTCCATTTACATGTAATATAATTATTGACCTGGTTGGATTTAGCTGTACCATTTTGCCGTTTGCTTTCGATTTACCTCATTTGTATTCAATTCTTCTATTCTTCCTTTTCTGCTTTCTTTTGGGTTAATCAAATACTTTCTACCATTCTATTTTATTTTCTCTATAGACTTTTAAGTTTTATGTCTTTATATTTGTTTAGTGGTTGTTCTCAGGTATTATATATTACGTACGCATCCTTAAATTATCACTGTCTATTTAGAGTTAATATTCTACCACTTCCTGTAACATATAATGATCTTTCAACAGTATTATTCTATTCCCCCATTCTTTGTGATGTACTTATTGCATAGTTTACATGTACATACGTTATAAACACCACAATACAATGTTATAATTCTTGTCCTAAATAGTTAGTTGACTTTCACATAAATTAAGAGGAATAAAAACAGAGAAATGCACACAAATTAATCATTTATGGTGGCTCTTCATTTTTTCCCCATAGATATGAGTTTCCATCTGGTGTCATTTCCCATCATCCTGAAGGACTTTATTTAGCCTTTCTTTAGTGCAGAGCTGCTGGAAAATGATTAGTTTTTGTTGATTTAAAATATTTTGTTACATCTTCAATTTTGAAGGATATTTTTGCTGGATATAGAATCTGGGTTGGCTGTTTCTTTTCTTCCTCTCTCTCTCTTTTTGGTCACCTTTTTTTCCTTAAACAATCCAAGCCTATTTCCACTCCAGCTCTCTATGCTTGCTATTTACTCTCCCTTGACAACTCTTTACCTAGTTCTTCACATCATAGGCTAAAGCCTCGTCCCTCTGAGCTCACTTCACAATTCTCAGAGAACTCTGTCGACCATATTATCCTAGTTACTTTCTCTGTCACTATCCTGTTTACTTCATTTATAATACTTTTAACATCTTTAATTATGTTTATTTTTTACTTGTGTTTTGTCTTTCTCTCTGACTTGCTCCATAAGGAAAGTTACTGTTTGTCATATTCTCACCTATATTCTTGGCAGAATACCTGGCACCACAATAAATGCTTGATAATGGTTTTCTAATGTAATCGAAGTAGTAGGGACATCTAGCTTTGCTAGACTTGAAAAGATATGTTGAGTATTCACATATTGCTAAACCCTCAAGAGCCATCTGTTTTCAAAATACTGTGTGAGGGAATATAAATACAAAAGTGATGTATCTCCAAGAAGCTTTTTCAGATGCTATGAGTTAGAAACAATCTCTTGCTCTAGCTCCCATTACATTTCACTTTATCTTGATTTGTGGTACTTCTTATGTTCTACTTGCATTATTGCTATTTGTATACCCATCTTCTCTCTCCGACTGGACTGTCAGCTCTTTGCAGGTAGGGACTATATTTTCTAATGCATATTAGTCATTCAATAAACCCTGCAGGAATAACCTTCAGGACTGCAAAGGTTCTAGGGTACTCTTAATGTGATATTTGGCTGAAAATGAATTGAATAAGGAAGTTGACATTTTTGGTTTAATAATAAGATTCTCTAGTTCTCTGAGGGAAGAAGCAGCCATGTAATTCCAAAGTAATTAGGGTTTCAACTGAGCATTAGTAAAGTGCTAAGTTCCCACCAAGGACACTGTGTTATGTGTGGAGGAGGACTCCTCTGCCCCTTCTCTGCCTTTGTTCTTGTTTATGGGCGCTGCCTTTCCAGTTTATGCTCCCTATAGTTTGCATCGCAATTAAGTGCCAAACATTTCCTGCCCACGCCTCTGTTTGGCTGCAGAGCGTGAGAACTGTAGGGGAAAGCAACAGATCAGAATATTTTTTAGATTTGTTGGTGTTCTTAAAAATGCCCATTTTTAAGCATAAATATTTATGCCCATTGCCAAGCTGAACACCCATTTGTTATGAGTAGATCTTTGATTACTCTGTAGTCTGAAGAAGACCCATATAAATAGTAGTTACCATTTATTGTGACAAGATTGATGGAGAACTCTGGAAGGAATAAGGCCTAAAGCTGGTTTTCATATTCTGATTCCATGCATGAAAGAGGAGAATGGATCAGCTCTGGATAAGCATTCAAACGGCCCACATGCTGGTTGTGATAACTTATCACCTCTGGGTTTGGGGACCATGGTAATCTTTTTGAATCATGCACACCCATGAAATGCAAAGGTGATGTAAGCACAGTTGTGCATTTTTTAGAGACCCCATATTTTTCTGACAAGTTCAAGTCCCCAAAAGGAGTGTGAGTCTGGGGGCAAAGTTTTTAAAGTGTATGTGTATGTTGGGGGGTGGAGTTCACGGTTGCAGATTTCCAGACCCCTTCTGAAGCTTACAGAATCAGAATGTCCAGGAGTGGTGCTTGGGAATCAGTGTTTGAGCATGATTGCTAGAGGCTTTCATTCGCACTCTGAAGTTTGAGAGCCATTGCTCGAAGGAATACAGATCCAGCAGTTGTCTATTTCATCTCTGAACTGTCAGTCTGTGCCTGGAAATTTGTGAGACCCTTAAATTGTCTCCCAAGAAGATACTAGCTCTCTGTGGGTTCAGAGTTTTCTTCTCATAACTAATTTTTTTTCTCATAACTAAATCAACCAATTAGGTAAGTCAGTGCCCAATTGTGCGTTTAAAAAAAAAAAAAAACAAACACATGACTGATGTAAATGTTGTCACTGAATAGTACGCATGAAAAATGTTGACCTGGCAAATGTTGTATTATTTATATTTTTACAATAGTAAAATAAAATTTAAAAGAGTTAGTCCCTACAATGGCCAACCCAGCCTACCATTTGATATTTCAAACATGTTTCTCAGATTGAAACACTCTGGAAAATTCTGCTGTTTGTTCACATTGTGGACATAAGAGTAATTTCGATGCCACTGTAACAGAGAGTAAGCAGAATCGATTGAATGTAATCAGAAAGCAACTTTATTCTTATCCTCCACAGCCCATTCAAACCCTCTCGGTCCTGCCTCTGAATAAAAACTAGGGCAAGTTTCATGAATTTCCACTCACTTTTAAGTAATAAAGACTTCTTTGGTCATTGCTAGCTTAATTAATATGTCTAGGATAGAGTAATTATTTTTAAATATCTTCAAATTTTATTAAAAGTTAATTTTTTCCGCTCCAACAGCTCACTTCTCGGGGCTGCCTATTTGCCATGGGAAAAGAGAATGTGGAAAGCTTCTCTCTGCTTCTCTAGCTGGGGCGTTTGCTTTTCTTCTTCTCCTTTAACAAGTTGCCTCTGGTTCCTTCAGGGCTGAGCGGTGTAGTACAGTAGGTTAGAAAGGCAAGGGGAATTAAAGTTCACCTGACAGATACAATGCAAAGCTGACTTGGCAGGAGTTATGAACTGACCCTTCTCCTTATGGGGTGCTTTTGTGGTTTGTTTTTCAGAGACTTGACATTACTGGATATCCTGGGGTCACCTTAAGCCCTTAGACCTCCAGCTGAACACTTCTAACATCTTTCTGCTATGATCTCATTGCCCCCAACTCCAGGTGGCTCTCTTGGGTATTTTTAAGAAAGACATCACCAAATCAGGTCCCTCTCATTCATCCTGCCATCAGAGAAGCTAACCAGCCACAGTCTCTAGCCCTCTGGATCTTGCAGATGGTGTCAGAGTCCAGTACACTATGTGCAAAAAAGCACGCTTCAAGCTTTCTAGGTAGTTCTCTTGAATTCCTTTCCTGTAGGTTTGAGATGAGGGAGAAACTCTACCCCATCTGCCTTGGAGGAGGAGAAGTATAACTCACAGCACAATACAGCTCTTCTAAGAAATTCTCTATCCCGTTTCTTTCGTTTCCAATCTGGTGGTGAGTGGTCAGCTCAGGGCTGAAAACTCATTCTTGTCCACTTCCTTTGGATACCCTGAGCTGGTGCTCTCACGTCTCTCTTTAATAATGTGAGTGCGTTAGCATCTGTGCCCTAGAGCTTCAGCTGAAACTGAGGCATTGGGATGTAAAGCGTTCCATTTTAACATCCCTTTGAAAACATAGTAATAGCTAACTTACATTGATCACTTGCTATGTATCAGGCACTCTCACACACACTTAATCTCACTCAGTCCTCTTCACAATCCTATAAGGAAACAGAAGTCCAGAGAAGTCACATAATTTGCATCAAGTCACCCAGGTAGCAAGTTGCAAGACCCTCCCAACCCTATGCAGTATTTTCTTTTTTGGAAAACTAGAGAATGATTTTGCCTCTTATAAAGAAAATGCTATGTATTCATTAGAAAAAAAAAAATGCTACAGCTGTTTAATGTACTGGCTTTTAGAATGGTCAAACAAAATTTTGTGATAAAACTAATAACAGCTTTCACTTTCTAAGCATTTTAACATATCTTATCCTCTCAATCCTTACAACAACGCTAATATGAATTGTCTTGTGTTCACCTTGTAGATGAGAAAACTGAGGTCAGGAAGAAGTTATATGACTTTCCCTAGATCACACAACCAGGAAATATTGGAGCCAGTATCTAGATCCAAAGTCTCAGATTGCGGCTTGGAGTTTACTATTCTCTCAACTCTGATAGAGTATACTAGCAGAAGAGATATGTTCCATCTGGGTCTCTGGACTGTAGAAGATGTTTAAAGCTGTTTAGTTAAAGCTGCTTTCTAACACAGGGTTGGCTCTAGATGAGTCAATATTACAAAATAGTCAAGATTATTACCTGAAAGCAAAAAACACCTTATTCATCTTGGAATCCCTAGTGCTTGGCCCAAAGTTGGTATTCTATTAAAGAATGCCTTAAATGAATAGACAAATGAATGAATACATTTTCTTTTAAACTCTCTGGTGGGAAGTAAGACATCATGTGCATTAGATTAAAGTGTTATCATTGTCTTGCGTCTTTATACTTTATAAGATAATGCTAGAAGAAGAACACGAATGATATTTAAAGTTTAATTTCTGATTTGCCACTGAAATAGCGGTGGGGGAGTAGGATTGGGGCAGGGGTTTTCTCTGGATTCTCTCAAAAATTTCATTACAAAGATGTCAGCCCACACTACCTATATGCCTTAGGGGGGAAAAAAATAGAATGTTTTTTGTTTGAGTTATGTCCAGGAACTTCTTAGCTCAATTTAAAGAAGTGTGTTCTAATAATTTCAGCCATTCAGAAAAGGGGTAGGCTGCTTCTAACGTTATCACATTTACATGTCTGTTAAAGGATCTGTTGGCTAGGCTCTGGAAGGAGGGAGTGAAGTGTTGTTGGAGGGGTGGACCAGATGGCCTCTATGATACTCTGTCCCTGAAACTTTGGAGATCCTAGGATATATTTAGGTGGTTGACGGCTGAATACAGCTAACCAGGTCTGTCTGTTGTCCACAGGTCTGAGGCGCAATTACCGATGTACCATCTGCAGTGTCTCCCTAAACTCAATAGAACAGTATCATGCTCATCTGAAAGGATCTAAGCACCAGACCAAGTAGGTACTTTCATACTTTCACTCTTCAGTCATTTTGCATGTAATTTTTAGCAAGATGAGTAAAGGCTAAACAGTTTACTTACTTCAAAATAGGTATATGGAGCTCATTCCTCTTTGTCTCCAAAGTTCCCTTGATATTTATGTTGCTTAAGCCTCCAGGGCCTGCCTAGTGCTACTTGAAGACAGACTTCTTCCCTTTTTGTTGGCGCAGGTCCTGAAAAGTTTTACTTTATTTTTTTCATCTTTCAAAGGAGAGCTCAGCACACTGTTACAGACTGGAGGAAACTTTCAGACCCAAAGTGTTTTTAAATAAGTGATTGTACACTTCTCTGAAGGCTGTGCCAGACTTTGGTGTTGGGAAGTCAGATTCTATGAATATTTTCTACCACTTTCCATTGCTGGATGAATATTGTCAATTATTACAGAAACTTAACAAATCCCATGGTATATGAAGTCATATGCATAGCTATTTCCATTTAAATAGAACCTCATAACATTTTCCTCCAAAATTCTTGTGATCTTAAACTGGAAAAAGGCAAACTAGTCATCATTTCACCTATATTTAGATTATGCATCTCATTAAAAACCTGCCTTATTAGCTTTGTGGGCATTTTTAAAACAACTGCTGAGACTACTAATTAAAACAAAGAATGTCTCAAAAAGATGTAGTTTTCATGAGCATAATTGTTTTCAGTTCTCTAATAGTCATTAGGAGAATCATTTAACTTCACTAAAACAGATTTGACTGTATCAAAGCCTCGTGAATAATGAATGATTTATTCAACAAACATTTATTGAGCACCCACTATGTGTCAGACTCCGACCTATTCACCGGGAAAGGAGAGATGAATAGACCGCGTGCTTCCTCTTGTGGAGCTCCCTGCCTGGCTGGGGAAACAGCATATAAACAGATTGCTCTGTAATGCCGTAAGGATTGCACCTGGAGTTTTGAGTACAGGGGCAGAAACAATTAAAGCAGGTGCTCAGAGCAAGCTTCGCCAGAACATTGGCGTAGAGGTCCAGGAATATAAGGAAAAGATCATAGTCTGATTTTGCTATATCCTCGGTGCCTAGTATATCACTTGATACATACTAGAGGCTTCATAAACATTTTTTGATTAAATAAATGTGCATTTTCAAAAGATGACTTATGATTTCCCAGGTAGGGATATGCAGAAGGAGCATTCCAGGCAAGGAATTTGCTTTGCAAAGGTATTATAAAGATGTAGATCACAGAGGGGACTTGCTCGGGTGAGGACAGTTAAGCCCAGGGTTCGTTAGGGACTCAGTGTTTTCCTCCATATTGTCTCATCTCGTGAGTCAGAGCCAGTTTCATTGCTTGCTTTACTCTGATCCATTCCAAAGGACTTTTATCAAGATAATTCTTCAAAAATATTTTCCCTTATTTATTATGGAATGTCTAGAAAGCTTCTATTATTGTACATCCCTTCCCCTCAATAGACGCTTTTCATCATCTCTGAACTAGTTCGTTTTAAGATGTGTCATATACATTCTAATTAACCTGTGTCTGATGTGCAGACAGACACATTACAAGTAGCTGCAACAATAAATGACAATCTTAGGGGAGCTTGTGTTTTTTACTCTTAATAAATAGGCAAAGGTGGACAATGGTGACTTCCAGTGGCATGAATCATAGAAATGATTAATGAACATAATACCTCTGGCTTCCGGAAAATATCTCTCTATGTGTACATATAAAACGTGATGCACCAGAATCTGTGCTAGGCATTTTTCATCTGTTTTCTTATTTAATCCCCTTAACTATTTTTGAGATAAACAGTATTGCCCCATTATTTTGCATGAGAAAAATAAGGCTCAGAAAGGTTAAATAACTTACCTAAAATCACCTTGCCAACAAATGGTAGAGCCAGGGCTGAAACCAACAGTGTCTGATTTATACCTCTACTTACTGCATTTCACTAAGTCACCACAAACCTAGGCTTGGAATGGAGGAGTGCCAATAGAGATCATTGTGATGAGTCTTCACATCCCTAAACAACACATGTGACCTCAGAAGGGACCATCTGCACCATTCATTTCTACCTCAAAAGCACAAGGATACTCTCCTTCTGAAGAGTTAAACGAGGGAAATGTGAACATTATAATTACAATAGCCTTCTCCCAAATGTCTGTTTCATCTGCTCTTGTACCATTTGAATGTGTGTATATGTGTGGGTGTGTAAAATGCTTATTCAAGTCTTTTGTCCATTTAGAAATTCAGGTTGTCTGTTTTCTTGGTGAGCTGTAGGGATTCTTGAATTATAAGAGTTCTTTATATATTCAGAATATGAGTTCTTTGATATTCTGAATATAGAGATCTAGATCTACAGATATATAAAAAAACAAAATCCATTGCCTTCAAGTAGATTCCAACTCATAGTAGCCCTGTAAGACAGAGTAGAACTGCCCCGTATGGTTTCCGAGGCTATAATCTTAATGGAAGCAGACTGTCACACCTTTCTCCTGTGGAGCAGCTGGTGGGTTTGAACTGCCAACCTTCCAGTTAGCAGCTGAGCTCTTAACCGTTGCCCAGCTCTCCTTATAGATACACAGTATTTTTACGCAAATAACTTGTGCCTTCTACGTTTGTTTGCCAACCATGCCCTCCCCCTGCAATGTATTTTTGTAAGTGTGCTATGCTAATTTTTTTACAGCAACATGTAGACAAAATTGGCATGGCAGCTCTTACAAAAATACATCACAGGGGGAGGGTGCAGTTGGCAAACAAATGTAGAAGACACAAGTTATTTGTGTAAAAATATGGTAGACATTCCTAATTTTTAATGAAGTATAATTTATTAATCTGTTCCTTTAAGATTAAGGATCTTGTGTGATATTTAATAATTCTCTGCCTATCTCAAGATTATGAAGAAAAATCTCCTATGCTATCATCTGGAAATTGGGTTGTTTTTCTTTTCAAGTGTAGGTCTTTGATTCATCTGGTGTTAATTTTATGGTGTTCATTTCATTTATAATGTGAAGGAGAGGTCAAGGTTCATTTTATTTTCGGTATAAATATTCAACTGATCCAGCATCAATAGTTGAAAAAATCATTACAGTGGCTTTTTACAATGTCGAATCTCCTAATCCATGATTATGGTGTGTCCCGGCATTTACATTGGTCTTCTTTAATTTTTTTGGTAATGTTTTGTGGATTTCTTTGTAGAGATATCATGCATATTTATTTAGATTTATTCATCAATACTTGTAGTTTTCGAGTACTAGTATAAATGAGATCATTTTCACATTTTGAAAATATTTTTATTATTATTGTATAAGCATAGGAACCTTGTTACCAATGGCTTTGGTAAATTCACTTATTAATTCTAATCTTATCTTCAAGTACTTCGGGAATTTTCTATGTAAAACTCATACCAGATGCAAATAATCATTGTTCTCTTTCTTCCTTATACATTTTTTTTCTTTTCTTACTTTATTTCACTGTCTCTGATCACTGGCACAATGGTGAATAAAAGTCTTGATACCAGACACCTCTGTCTCATTCTTGATATCAGAATTTTCCCAGGTAACTTAAAAGAAACCAGTTAAGAAATTTATATTCTACTCGTAGTTTTCTAAGATTTACATTATGAATGGTGTTGAAGTTTATCAAATGCTTTCACTGTGTCTATTTACATGATCAGATGGTTCTTCTTTACTTTGTAGTGTATTAAATTGCACTGAGTGATTCTCAAATATTAAACCAAATTTCTCCATTGCTGGAATAAACTCCATTTAGCTGGAAACAATTTGAAAAATATTTTGTTAAACTCTGTCTTAAAAACAAAATCACAAAAATATTTTAACAGAATTTTTTTTAATTAAAAATTTTAATAAAAATTAAAATTTTTGTGGTTTTGTTTATAAGACAGATTATTCTATATTTTTCCTTTTTTGTAATGTCTGTGTCAAGTTTGGTATCAAATTGACGTTGGCCTCATTAAACAAGTTGTAAAAGTTTAGTCCCTGAAAAATTTTGTGATAATTAGTTAGTGTCACTTTTTACTTAAATTTTTAGAAGAATTCACTAGTGAAGCCATCTAGGCATGGAGATTTACACTGTAAGAAGATGTTTATTAAGTATTCGATTTCTTTAACAGAGCACTATTCACAAATAGGAATAAATACGAATACATGAAAAAATTCTAAAAATATCTTAAATACAGCTTAATATATATACATATATATGTATATACTGTAGATGTATATATATATGTTCATGTTTTGTTGTTGTTTCTAGGTGCCTTCGGGTCGGTTCTGACTCATAGTGACCCTATGTACAACAGAACGAAACACTGCCCAGTCCTGCGCAATGCTCACAATCCTTCTTATGCTTGAACCCATTGTTGCCGCCACCGTGTCAATCCATCTCGTTGATGGTCTTCCTCTTTTTCACTGACCCTCTGCTTTACCAAGCGTGATGTTCTTCTCCAGGGACTGGTCCCTCCTGATAACATGCCCAGAGTAAGTGAGAGGAAGTCTCACTGTCCTTGCTTCTAAGGAGCATTCTGG
>NW_004444026.1:1145850-1152147 GCF_000243295.1 Trichechus manatus latirostris | reverse complement strand
GCTGCTTCCATGGGTGTTGATTGTGGATCCAAGTAAAATGAAATCCTTGAGAACTTCAATCTTTTCTCCATTTATCATGATGTTGCTTATTGGTCTAGTGAGGATTTTTGTTTTCTTTATATTGAGGTGTAATCCATACTGAAAGTTGTGGTCTTTGATCTTCATCCAGTAAGTGCTTCAAGTCCTCTTCACTTTCAGCAAGCAAGGTTGTGTCATCAGCATAACACAGGTTGTTAATGAGTCTTCCTCCAATCTTGATGCCCCATTCTTCTTCATATAGTCCAGCTTCTTGGGTTATTTGCTCAGCATACAGACTGAATAGGTATGGTGAAAGGATACAACCCTGATGCACAGCTTTCCTGACTTTAAACCATGCAGTATCCCCTTGTTCTGTCTGGATAACTGCCTCTTGATCTATGTGCAGGTTCCTCATGAGCACAGTTAAGTGTTCTGGAATTCCCATTCTTTGCAATGTTATCCATAATTTGTTATGATCCACACAGTCTAATGCTTTTGCATAGTCAGTAAAACACAAGTAAACATATTTCTGGTATTCTCTGCTTTCAGCCAGGATCCATCTGACATCAGCAATGATATCCTTGGTTCCGTGTCCTCTTCTGAATCCAGCCTGAATTTCTGGCAGTTCATTGTCGATATACTGCTGCAGCTGCTTTTGAATGATCTTCAGCAAAATTTTATTTGCGAGTGATATTAATGATATTGTTCAATAATTTCCACATTCAGTTGGATCACCTTTCTTGGGAATAGGCATAAATATGGATCTCTTCCAGTCGGTTGGCCAGGTAGCTGTCTTCCAAATTTATGGCATAGATGAGTGAGCACTTCCAGAGCTGCATCCATTTGTTGAAACATCTCAGTTGATGTTTCGTCAATTCCTGGAGCCTTGTTTTTCACCAATGCCTTCAGTGCAGCTTGGACTTCTTCCTTCAGTACCATCAGTTCCTGATCATATGCTCCCTCTTGAAGTGGTTGAACATCAACCAATTCTTTTTGGTATAATGACTTTGTGTATTCCTTTCATCTTCTTTTGAAGCTTCCTGCATCGTTTAATATTTTCCCCATAGAATCCTTCACTATTTCAACTCAAGGCTTTAATTTTTTCTTCAGTTCTTTCATCTTGAGAAATGCCGAGCGTGTTCTTTCCTTTTGGTTTTCTATCTCCAGCTCTTTGTCTTTACTTTACTTTGTCTTCTTGAGCTGCCGTTTGAAATCTTCTGTTCTGTTCTTTTACTTCATCATTTCTTCCTCTTGCTTTAGCTACTTGACATTCAAGGGCAAGTTTCAGAGTCTCTTCTAATATCCATTTTGGTCTGTTTTTTCTTTCCTATCTTTTTAATGACCTCTTGCTTTCTTTGTATATGATGTCCTTGATGTCATTCCACAACTCGTCTGGTCTTCAGTCATTAGTGTTCAACGTGTCAAATCTATTCTTGAGACGGTCTCTGAATTCAGGTGGGATATACTCAAGGTCATACTTTGGCTCTTGTGGACTTGTTCTAATTTTCTTCAGTCTCATCTTGAACTTACACATGAGCAATTGATGGTCTGTTCCGCAGTTTATTGCCAGTTATTATGAATTATCCTTCTTTGTCTCTATTAATACTTCCTTAAAATGCATTCTATCTTCAGTGTGTATTTATTTGTCTCATTCATGATTTCAGGATTGCCCATGATCCTGACACTTTTTCACTACAAACTTTGAATTTAGCCTTAAAATTCTTCTCAAAGCTTGTCCCTAGATAGACTTTACCAATTTATTGGAGCTGACACTTGGTGTGAAACCTATTTGCCTTGTTCCACAAGTATCCCTCCAGTCATATTTTTATAGGTAACTGCTTACTATTTCTTAGGTAACTAGCATCACTACTCCAATGATGACAGTGATGATGATGATGATGATGATGATAAATAAAAGAAGATGATGATGATGGTGATAATGTCATCATTGATAACGGGAATAAAATTTGTATATAGCAATACATTCAAATATTTTGGAACTTGTATCCTACACAACATTCACAGCATACCTACAATTGACTGGATATTTGTATCTCCACTTTCTAAGTTAGAAAATTGAGTCTTAGATAAGTTACTTGTCCAAGGCCTCAAAAATAATTGGTTGGTAGAGCCAAGAACAGAAGTAAGACTCTCTGTTGTCCATACTGTTAGTTTAATAATGGTAACTTTTAATATTATTATTATATTGCTCTCTGCTAGTAGTAACTAGCAAATGTCACAAACAGCAGAATGGCACTCAAATTTCTCTCCATTGTTAAATAGCAAGAGAAACATTAAGTATCTAATCAGAGTAAAGGTTTAGAAATGCAAATGCTCACACTGATACATAAAGCAATTGCCTATTAGTAGATTTTTCAGGGTTTCCAGGGGATTTAATCTGTCAATTAGTACAAATGAGTAAAATGAAATATAAAGGCATGTGAATCTATAACAGAGATTAATGAATAATTTCCCCTTAATATACTTAAATTTGAGTTTAGGGAACTCTCTAGGCCTCAGCACATTATATTACCTAGAAATAAAGGATGTAAAAGTTGTCATTAGTTACTCTGATATTTCAGGTGGTTGAAAATGAGACACAAGTGTCGAAGAGAATAAATCTGACTGACCAAAAATTAGTAATTTCCCCAAATTTGCTTGGTCCTTTGAGAAGCTTTAAATGATGATATTGCTTTTTTTGATGTTTGTTTTCCTGTTGGGAATCCTTCAGACAAAGGTTTTATATTATTCATTTTACATTTATATTCATTTATTCGTGAAGTGTTTGAATGGATGTGCAGCCTAATTTTCAGGCCTTGAATAAGTGTGCTTTTAAATACCTTGGAATTCAGTTCCAGCATTCAGGATAGTAGTGAGTCATCTGAGGACTACAAAATAGTAAATGGTTTTGCAAGGTATACCAGCTATCAAGAGTCTCCTAGTGCTTAATAATAAATAAAAGCACCTTAAGAGTCCCAGAAAATATTTTCTTTGGAAATAACAAATCAATGTGTGGACTTCTTCAAATGCTAAAAAAATAGGTATTTTTTTGTAAAATTTTCCATGTCTTTACTGGCATTAACCAAGAGTACCAATACTAGGGGGCTTGAAATTTTGGAATTATGCTATATTTTTTGGCTCTCTTTCCGTGAAAAAAAAAAAATTCCTGTCTGATAAATATATAATATCAATAGTAATATTCTAAGGTGAACAGGGCATAAGAACATTTTAAAAATAGAGTTGTCCTTCCCCGCAGAGTAAATTTCTTTCTTTCTCTCCAGCTGATAATCAATCCTTTGTAAGCTGCTTGGGTAGGCTCAGAACAATAAAGAGTGAAATCTGGAACCCAAAGCTAGTCCCATGCTTAGTCCTATTTTATGATTCTGGCTGTGCAAAAAAGCTCTTCTCACACAAACTAGTGTTACCAAAGCTTTCTAACAAAGGGGAATTTTAGGCGCTGGTAAATAGGGGCCTTGCTATAGCAGCAGGGATGAAGCTAGGGTAGGGCTTGTGGGTCAAAAGGCATTCTTTGTCTAGCCCTATCTTTAATAAACAGAACATGCAAGTCTGCCAATGTCAAGTGCCCTCCCTTCTCTGAGTAAGGCCTTGGATAAAACAGAGTTCAGTTTCTCAAGTGGAAGATAGTAGCCTGGAGAGAGAAGAATTCCAGAGATGCTAGAAAAAACTATGTATCTGTGTATATATAGTAGTAATGCACAGGCAATTTTAGCAGCTCTATTTTTTCTTAGTCTCACTTGCGTGCTTTTTCTATATATGCCATACCTAGGGATACATTATAATTATAGTATGTGAATAGATTAAGCCTTTTGCAGGCTTGAAAAGAACTAAATGGGGAGCGCTTTCATTCTTTCTTATTACTTCTAGAATTACTGATGACACCTAAGATCCTTTAGCCCTCTCATTTCTTTCCTCCACTCTCCTTCCAGGGGGCTTGTAATCATTATTTTGTCTTACTTGAAATCTGTATGAGTCATGGCTGTCTCCAAAGTGGTTCTGAGCTGTTAATTTAATGTCTCAGATTTAACTGTGGGCACCACTGAATACCTCTTATGTTTTTGTGAGACTGCTTCAGATAGTCATCCAATGCCAGTCACTAAGGGTACGAGGCCATTACCTGACATGGTTCCAGTAAGTGCATCTGCTTCAAGAAAGAAAAGAACCCGAAGGAGGATGATGTAGCTAAATAGGTCTATGCTGGGAGGCAGGTGGCCTGACTCTCATTGTCAACCACGCCTCTCATACCCTACGTGGATTTCAGCAACTTTAAAAATTATTTTTAAATCCACCTATTGAGATGCAGTTTACATATAATAAAATGCACAGATTTCACTTGTAAAGTTTGATGGGGTTTGACACTTGTATATACCATGTAACCACCAGCCAGATCAAGATACAGAACATTTTCATAGACACCAGAAGTTCTCTTGGATCCCTTTGCAGTCAATTCCCTCCACCCCAGCCAACCACTTTCTGATTTCTATCACCGTAGCAGGTTTTGCCTGTTTTAGAACTTACTGGTCTAGTACAGTATGTTCTCTTTTCTATCTGGCTACTTTCACTGAACATGTTTTTGAGATTTATTCACAACATTGTTGTACAGGTAGTTCTTTCCTTCTCTGTGTTGCTTTGAACAAATTATGCCCCGCCTGTAAGTTTCAGTTTCCTCATCTGAAACATGAAGGAGTTGGATTAGGGGGTAGTCAAGGTCCCTATCACTTCTAACATTTTCTAATTTTATGGCTTCAAGGTTTAGCTCCTTTAATTTTTTTCCTAATGTTTTCTAGCTATCAGAAGGTTGACCATACAATCTTTCTTCTTCAGTGTTTACTTCTCCGCTGCTGGGTGGCCCAGAGCTAACTAAGCCCTTTAACAGTTTAGGTACAATGTGAAGAAAGGCTTGCTGGAGGCCTGTTTGTTTTGCCCCTAAACAAAAGGCAGGGGGACTTTTCATATGGTTATGACTTGGGGCAAAAGGAGTGAAGTTGGCTGTACAGGAAGAGTGGAGAAAGGAGCTTATTTTAACTTTATTTCATGCTATAAATGAAGAGTACAAACTCTGATGGCTTCTCAGACAAATGGGTAGGTAAGAAACAGTCATGAAGGTTCTAAAGTAGACTCCCAGGCTGTTGGACTTCCATTCATCCTGTATCTTCTGTATGTTACTGTAACCCCTTCTCACACATTTTGCTGAAGTTCATTAGAAACTAGAATATGTCAATTTGGAAATGATCTTTAGCTGCCTTTGACTTTTAATTCAACCTAACTTTAGTAGGATATTGAGTACGGCCAGCATCTGTCTAATCTCTTAAAAGTCAGCATGGAACGTGGAATGCTGAGTAATTGAATAAATGATGGATCTGGCTTCATGTAGTTAGGTTTTTTTGGGGAGGTAGGGGAGGAAATATGGAAGGAATGAAAACATATCCTTAATTGTGTTACTGAGTCCAGCTCTCTATCATTTCTTTGGAGTAGGGGAAAGAACTAAGTGGATCCATTTTGGCTGGGATTTCCATACTATGGATGGTGTGGGGATGGAGGATGGTGCAAATCACACCCCATCCCAATTAGTTCAACCTCATACCCCAATTAGTTCAACCCCCAACCAAAGTCTTTTGAGTAGCTACTATGTATGGTGCATTAAATTGGGCCTTGGGGGAAACAGAAAGAGATATCAGGATAATTATGTCTCAACACACTTTATAAAGAAAATGTTCTACATTCTACGTTGGTGAGTAGCATCTGGGGTCTTAAAAGCCTGTGAGCATAAATCTAACCAGAGACGTAAAAGATCTATACAATGAAAACTACAAGACACCGCTGCAAGAAACCAAAAGAGACCTGCACAAGTGGAAAAACATACTTTGCTCATGGATAAGGTAGACTCAACATTGTCAAAATATCAGTTCTACCCGAAGCCATTTACAGATACAATGCAATCCTGATCCAAATTCCACCGGCATTTTTCAATGAGATGGAGAAACTAATCACCAACTTCATATGGAAAGGGAAGAGTCCCCAGATAAGTAAAGCATTATTCAAGAAGAAGAACAGAGTGGGAGGCCTCACACTACCTGATTTTAGAAACTATTATACAGCCACGGTAGTGAAAACAGCCTGATACTGGTACAACAACAGATACATAGACCAATGGAAAGGAATTGAGAATCCAGACATAAATTCATCCACCTATGAGCAGCTGATATTTGACAAAGGCCCAAAGTCCATTAATTGGGGAAAAGACGTTCTCTTTAACAAATG
>NW_004444026.1:1139012-1145750 GCF_000243295.1 Trichechus manatus latirostris | reverse complement strand
GGGCCACATAAACCAGAGACTTCATCAGCCTAAGACCAGAAGTACTAGATGGTGCCTGACTACCACCAATGACCATCCTGACAGGGAACACAACAGAAAGTCCTGGATGGAGCAGGAGAAAGATGGGGTGCAGAACTCAAATTCCAGTAAGAAGACCAGACTTAATGGTCTGACTGAGACTGAAGTTACCCCGGAAAGCATGGCCCCTGGATTCTGTATCAGCCCAGAACTAAAACAATTTCTGAGGCCAACTCTTCAGACAGGGATTGGGCGGGACTGTGGGACATAAACTGATACTCGTAAGGAGTGTGCCTCTTAGCTTAAGTAGATACAAGAGACTAAATGGGCAGCTTCTGTCCAGAGGTGAGATGGGAAGGCAGAGAGAGTTAAGAGATGGTTGAATGGACATGGGAAATCAAGGGTGGAAAGGAGGAGTGTGCTGTCACAGTATGGGGAGAGCAATTAGAGTCACATAACAATGTATGTATAAATTTTCACATGCAAAAAAGAAAAAAAAAAAGCCTGTGAGCAGCCATCTAAGATACTCCACTGGTGTCTCCCCTTCGGGAGCAAGTGAGAATGAAGAAAACAAGATACAAGGAAAAGATTAGCCTAAAGGACTAATGGACCACAACAGCCATGGCCTCCACCAGACTAAGTCCAGTACAACTAGATGGTGGCTGGCTACCACCACTGACTGCTCTGACTGGGATCACAACAGAGGGTCCCGGACAGAGCTGGAGAAAAACGTAGAACAAAATTCTAACTCACAAAAAAAGACTAGACTTACTGGCCTGACAGAGACTGGAGAAACCCCGAGAGTATGGCCCCCAGACACCCTTTTAGCTCAGTAATGAAGTCAGCCAAAGATTAGACAGCCCCATAAAACAAGACTAATGGGGTACAACAGTCCTGGAACAAGGACTAGAAGGCAGGAGGGGACAGGAAAGCTGGTAATAGGAAACCCAAGGTTGAAAAGGGACAGTGTTGACATGTCATGGGGTTGTTAACCATTGTCATAAAACAATACGTATACTAACTTTAATGAGAAACTATTTGTTCTGTAAACCTTCATCGTAAGTACAATTTAAAAAAAAAAAATAATTACGCCTCTCAAGAAGTTTACTATCCAGGTGAGGAAATGTAACAAATAGTCAAGTCATTATAGCTGAACTCAGCATAGAATATGATAAGAAGTACAAAATACTACTGGAACCCAGAAGAAGAAACAATTGCTTGTTGTTGGAGGTAGTCAGGAAAAGTATATACTGAGTGGGTGCAGTAAAGTGGCTTGGGAATGAGACTGTGTGGGTTTAATCCTCCCTACGATTTACTAACTGTGTGACCTTGATCACGTTACTTAAAGACCTCTCAGTAGCTCAGTTTCCACATCTGTAGAATGTGGAATTATAAAAATTATATAGATTATAAAAATACTGAAATAGACTATGATGAGGAGTGAGTTTTAAGAATAACAAAAACAAAATAAAATACTGCTTAGACAGTACTTGGCATGAAGTTATTTCTTAATAAGCTTTAATTATTTTTCAATATTAATAGCATTACATTTGTAACGAGCCTTGAGGAGTGGGTAGATATGTTGAGATAACTCTCAGTACTTCTGCTCAAAGATCGTGAGGTTGCCCAGAATCCTTTTCAGCCTGCTTGCCCAAAGTTGGAACCACTGGACTTTCACAAACATACTCAGACTTGCGCAGGGTTTAGAACCCAAACTGACCTTAAATAGACAGGGGATTTAAGGAGTGATCTAGGGCCAGACTCCAAAGACTATACTCATTCTGAGCTGCTTGTGGTCATATGCCTTCTACCTGCTCCTAGTCCACATTTTATGCCAGTTTCAAACTTGATGTTTAGTTTTGCAATATCAGAAAGAACACTTTCTAAATACTTCCGATTATATGTGGTCTTTCCATCTCTGATTCTGTACTCAGGCTTTGCACTTTACCTAGCTATTTAATTATTAGCTACATTTGGACAATCATCTGCAATTAGCCCCATATTATCCAAAGACCATAGATTATAATTGTTGAAAATAAATTAAATAAATTGAACTGTGTTCCTGGTTGAATTTCCTAAGATCATCTTCCCAGCATTTTTTGAGAATGCCTGATTAGAATTTCTTTATCATTCTGACTGTATGGAGCTCAATTTTATTTCCCATTTGCATTTACATTTTTACCATTAAAAATTACATATCCTTTCTACTCAGGCATCTATATTTTTGCTCAAATATATAAAGTATATTCAGATTCTAGCTAATCTGAACATAAACTGATAAAATCTAATTTTAAGCCACAGCATTTGGTAAATGCTATATCATTCAGAAATGGAAGGATTCTCTCAAGAACAAATACACAAAAAAACTACCTCCAAGTATGTGGGTGACACTTCTTTAAGTGTTAATCACTGTTACTTAAGTTAAATGATAAATATTTTGAAGATTATTTTTCTTATTTGAGTTAATATTAACTAGGTCATTCTATATTATGTTAGGAATAGCCAGATGCAACCAGAATCTGAACCTCAGTCAAAACATATTTTATATAAGCATCATTATAGTCATATTTATATCTGTCACCCACAATAGTCCTTAACAGCACACTGGAAACGTGTTTTTCTTTTTTTTTTTTTTCCCTATAGCTTTTAGGGTCACAGAAAAATCTCAGTCCATTTCATGCTGAGAAGTCAAATACAAATGAAAAATCTATAAAAGTAGCTTTCAGAAATGTTGGTGATATTTCTAGCTCTGAGACACAATTAGTTCAAAGTCCTATCCACAGCCTCTGGTGCTATTATACTCTCCAGAGATGTATCTGTCTGTTCTTTTCCTTATTTAAGTGCCCTTCCTTCTAAAGACACCTAACAGGATAACATGTGCACTTTACTCTTTTTGACTTCTAAAACCATCATCACTGAACTTATTTCTGTTCCAACAAAAAGATCTTGTAATGGCCTTAAATAGATGAGTTACAGACCTCTGATTTTATTTCCTTGATAATGGATAAAGTTCAAACGGTAGATTCAGTTTTCCAACATCTTGCCAGTGCTGAATATGATAAACCTGCTATATAGCTCAGATTTTCATGGGCAGACAATTTACTAAATTGAAATCTAGTTATCCTTGGGTATCTGTATCAGATGGGTCTAGATGGGTGTTCTAAAGTTTCTCGTTTTAAATCCAGCTTTGGGATAGCATAATTCCTACTCAGGACAATTGAATATAGGGGAGCTTCAGATTTGTGAGCAGCCTCCACACCTGGCAGCTTTAGAAGCAAACCAAGTAGATTTCCATTTATCAGTTTTGGAACTAGATACCATAATTTTGTTATTCCATATCATGTAAGAGTCCTGAACATAAGATATGCGTCTGGGGAAAGAAGAGACCAGGTCAAAGTGTAAACCAAGAGGGTCCTCACAGTCAGGAAATCTGATGGCCACCATCTGTTGTTCCTCTTCTAAAGGTGATGGGGAAGGGGGCAGGCTGTCTTACAACAGCATGTCAGGAAAGCATCAGTACAAGTAAAAGATTTATTAATGCTTTTCATTATATGTACACATTGGGGAGGCATCTTTCATTTCAAACTTAACTTTAAAGAAACCTTGTAGATAGGCAGATAGACAAATGATGGATAACTACCGTCGACTCCAACTCATAGAGACCTTATATACAACAGGATGAAAAGTTGTCCCGTCCTGTATTATCCTCACAATAGCCAGAGTATTCAAGTCCATCATTACAACTATTTTGCCTGTCCATCTCACTGAGGATCTCGCACGCCATCATTGGCCCTCTGCTTCACAAACATGGTATCCTCCTCCAGGGACTGATCCCTCCTAATGAAGTGTCCTGATTACATGTAATCCATAAAGGCTTCATTAGATAATTTTCGGAGATAGATCACAAGACCTTTCTTCTTAGTCTGTCTTAGTCTGAAAGCTCTGCTGAAAACTGTCCTCCATGGAGGATCCCGCTGGTATTTGAAGTACTGGTGGCATGACTTCCAGCATCACAGCAACACACAAGCCACCACAGTATGACAAACTGATAGAAGGGTGGTGGAAGAAAGCCGGTAGTAACTACTAATTAGTTAGTCTTCTAGAGTGTATAAGTGTTATTTTTGTAGTGAATCTAGAGAGTTCATTTCTGTGGACAGAATTTGGTCCACTCATGATCTGGATGTTTTCAGTGAAACAGCATACCACAGCAAAGGAACACTAGAACATTCATTGATTAGACCAATAGTTTGGCAAATACTTATTAAGTGGCCCACTACGTGTTAGGTCCTAAATCACTTAGTAGAGAATGGCAAATAAGTTGCATTTCCTGTCCTTAAGCTGCTCACATGAGTCTTCAAATGCCTAAACACTAAAGCCTTATTGTTCCAGAAGGAGATACCCAGGTTCTTTGGTCCACTGAAATTGCAGGAGAGAGTTTAGGTGGCTTCTCATGGAGAAGAAGGTCAGTGTGCACCTAGGTAATTGTCAGGCAAGTGGAGCTGGGTGACTGTGAGTGCCAACCTGCACTTGCTGTACCTCCAAGCACCGTGTCACCCCAGGAATGTAGGTTCTCAGTGGAACTTCTAGTGCCCAAAGCAGGCTTGGATGTGAGTGAAAAAGAAGGACAAAGGAAGGCTCAGGATCAAGCAGAAGGTCAAGTGTGAACCGGATGATGGCACTAAGGCAGGACTTGCTGTTTTATTGCAGGGGCAGAGGGCTGCTTTGAATTCCAAGACCTTAGCCAAAGGAAATTACTTTCTTCACTCATAAATTCGTATTTTCTGGGTCTTCTTTGAAAAGTCCTCATTACTTATATATGGTGATTTAAATCTTATCAAGCCTGATAGGCTATTTCATTCCTATTAAGTGAGGGAAGAAACCAGGATAAATGGCATTTATGCTCAAAGAATGATGATTAGAGAGTTCCGGCAAAATGGAGCTCTAGGCAGAAGCACCACGCCGTCCCTCCACAGCAAAGATCCGAAAAACTAAGCCGAACAGAGAAAACAAAAATCCTGAAACCCTAAAACATCAAATGAAGAGATAAAGAACTCAGCCAAGCACCAAATGGAGTGAGAAAACTGACAGAGAACAGAGAGCGAGGAGAGATTCACGCAGAGGTCCCCTACCAGCTAACTCAGCACGGATCCGCCATCTTGGACTCCTATCGGAGACCAGCAAACAGGAGGTACGAGAAAACAGCTTCTCGGAGCTTCCAGCGGGAGACAAAACAACTGGTAATTTGCGATATATGCTTTCCCATCCCCCACCCTTCTTCACCCCCACTCTGCCTCCTCTGCTTCCTGTGGCCACAGTCTCTTGACCAGGAAACACCGGCCGCTTGGATTCCACACACGCGAATGGGCCGGCTCTCTGAGTGCCATTTGTTGGCTGCTGGTGTTGCTTTTTTCCACTCCTTTTGATTTCTTCCTTACCTCTCACCACCTCCCCCTCTTTCACTCAAACACCTGCCTCCGTGCACCATCATTGCTTCTTCCTGAGGGGCTGCAGAGCTCCGGTAATTTGTGATATACGCTTTTCCCACTCCCTACCCTTCTTCACCCACACTCGGCCCCCTCTGCTTCCCGTGGACACAGTCTCTTGTCCGAGAAACACCAGCCCACACTAGCTGGCTCTCTGGGTGCCATTTGTTGGCTGCTAGTGTTGCTTTTTTTCCTGCTTCTTTTGATTTCCTTACCTCTCACCACCTTCCCCTCCTTTTGCTCAAATACCTGGCTCCATGCGCTATCTTTGCTTCTTCCTGAGGGGCTGTGGAGCTCCGTTCGAGTGTGGAGCTGCTTCCCGGTCTGGGCTGCTGTGCTGGTGGGATCCCGGGGCTTTTGTTCATTTGTTTGTTTTGAATTGTTTGTTTAGTTTCTTTTCCTTTTCTTGAGTTGGGAGCCCTTTCTGGCCAGGCGGTGCAGCGTGGCAAGGAGACTGCCCCCTCGGCTTGCACAGACATGCAGAGGGATCCCTGAGAGCATTTCTTTTTTCGTTGGTTTTTTTCTTTGTTTTTCTTGGGGGGCCTTTCTTGTTCTTTTTTGTTTTGTTTTGTTTTCTTTTCCCTCTTTTTCCCTTTTTGTCTTTCTTCATTGCTCAGCTTCTCGTCTCTCTATATTTTCCTTCTCTTTCTGTACCCTGAATACCTGGTGTTGTATACCTCTACACCTTCTAGCTAGTCTGTACTGCAACACCTGAGAGCGACTTCCCCAGACCTCATAGCTACACCAGTGGGATCCCTGGGAACTTTGCAGCTCTTTAATCTTTCTGATTTTTATTTATTCATTCTTTTCATTTCTTTTCTTTCTCTTCCCCTTTCTGTTTTTCTCCATTTCATAGTTTCTCATCTCTCCACTCCAATGGCAAGCTCCCCTAGCATTCTTTTTTGTTTGTTTGTATGTTTTTGGCCCTGTTCCTCTCTCCTCTCTCCCATATCCATCTTAGCTCCACACATAACAATCTCCCTACTGCATCCTGCCTACCTGAACCGTGCACTTGACATCACACCACAAAGCAGCAGAGGCAAGTACTGGAACCTGCCCTGCACTGATTACCGATGCGCTCCAGTGGCTGTAAAGTGCCACAAACAACCCGTCCCAGTAACTCCTCTTCAGCTAGACCTGCCCTGCTGTACCATATCTGAGTGACTGACCCTGCCAATTGGAGAAGAAGGCGAAAAGTATTGTGCCCACAGACGAGCAAACAACAAAGAACACGCAG
>NW_004444026.1:1134134-1138695 GCF_000243295.1 Trichechus manatus latirostris | reverse complement strand
TGTATGTAGAAATTTTTGAAATGGTGTATCTTTGGCTATGTGTATTTTCACCAAAAAAAAAAAGAAAAGGTTGAGAAGTTAGAGAGTTGATATGTTGTGGGGTTGTTAACCAATGTCATAAAACTATGTGTACTACTGTTTCATGAGAAACTATTTGTTCTGTAAGCCTTCACCTGAAGTACAATAAAAAAAAAAAGAATGATGATTAGAAGCGTTATCTGCCCAACTTCTGTTGAAAATCACTCTAATTGTTTTTCCTCCCTTCATGCTTACAGTGCTTTCTCTATCATGTGGTTCAAGGAATTGATAGCAGATGATTTGCTTCTATAGGATAATGCACAGTTACAAGAGCAAGGCTGATAAGTCAGATTTTAATAAAAACCACTTTATTGTTCTGAAGCAGATTTTTTTTTTATTATTCATGCAGGTAATTTTTCTTTAACCTTGAAGTAGTATTATCTCTGTATCTCTTGATTAGAATATCTTATTCTGTGCCCACAATGAATGCTCAACAATTAATAGTCTTTCTTTTCCCAACTGTTTAATTAACATTGAGGCCAACACGGGATTTGAATGACTGAAGTCAGTGAGTATCATGAATATCACTCCAAATTGTTTTCTGCTAATTGTAATTTCCTCATTCCCATGAGAGGATGTAGCAGGCTATAACACTGGACCTGCCTTTTTATGTGATTTTGGGCAACTACTTTCTTCTGTCAAAGAGATACCATCCCTCCACATACATACCTGCTAGTAATTGTCAAAACAAATTTCTTTGACAGAGGGAAAAAAAAAATCTATTTTCCCATAGAAGATTCAGGGATAATTTTACACTGAAATATGTAAATAACAAATATCAGAATCTTTGTGAGAAATTTATGTGGGAGGGGCCTGAGGTAGGTATATAAAAGGAGGGGCCTGAGTGGGGAAGAGATAGAAGAAAGAGGAGACTGGGACTAGCAAGGACAAACTTGGCCTGTTTGGGTCTAGGGCCAGCTAAGCTGGAAGATTAAGCAGCCTCTTCAGTATACTCTGGACCTACAAAAAGAGGAGTGAGAAACGCATAATTCAATAGGTTAAATATCCTCTTTAACAAGAGAATATTTCCACAGTCATCTACCGTCATGGCTGTGTCCATTATGATTTCGCTAGCTGTTCAAGCTTAGTGTCCATAATTCAAAGATTTCAAGTGTTCTGGAACAAATATAGATGTATAGATGTGCTACCTCCTGAGTTACCCATTTTATCCTTTTGGCACATAAACAGGGAGTAATCAGCTTCAGTATTATCTTCAGTCAGAGAAAGGCTAGTACATGGCAGATGCTAGATCTAGGAGAACTTGGGATGAGAAAGTGGAGAGGACCCTCCTCCTCTCAGCCATTGGGAGGAAAGCTAATGACTGCCCTTGTAGAGGACTTAACCATGGGAATTAGAGATAGAGGCTGGAAGGGGCACGCATGCTCCTTTTCTCTAAGAAGTCCTGCTGCTTCTTCCCAGCCTTTCCCCACCCATTTCTAGACTGGTTTTCAGAGTCAAGCAAGAACTATCTTTCCTAAAACCCCTATGATCTGATCATTTTTCTTACCCTCCATCCTTGTGCATATTGGTTCAATCAGAGAATTGGAGATGAAGGGAGATAAGTTATCAAGTCATACAGAATCATGAATGTGGAAGATTTTCATAAGACATAACCTCTAAGTCAAATTTTAAAGTCTGGTTTAGAACATTTCTTTTTCGTATATATTTTTATCTTTACATTTTTTTCCTACTACTAGTACTCAAAGAGTATGAATTACTCTGTTGTCTTTGGATATAGGCAGCAGATGTGGTTATGATTTCCTAGCGTGTTCCTCCTTTTGTAGAGACCCTAAAACTTCAGAATAATTCAATTCAATAGAATGTTTTCTGTGTGTTTACTCTGTATTTGACCAGATGTCAAGTATTTCAAGGATATAGGAACAGCAAAGACCGCAGTCCCTGCCTTCAATAAGCCTACAGTTTAATTGAAGAGACTAAACAGACAGAAAATAATTGAACAACATTTAAATGCTCTTTGTTGTTGTTAGGTGCTGTCCAGTCAGTTCTGGCTCATAACAACCCTGCGTACAAGGGAATGAGACACTGCCTGGTCCTTCACCATCCTCATGACCGTTTCTATGTTTGAGCCCATTGTTGCAGCCATTATGTCAGTCCACTTCATAAAGGGGCTTCCTCTTTTTCACTGACCCTTTGCCTTACCAAGCATGATGTCCTTCTCCAGGGACTAGTCCCTCCTGATAACACGTACAAAGTACGTGAGATGAAATATTGCCATCCTCGCTTCCGAGGAGCACTCTGGCTATACTTCTTCCAAGAAAGACTTGTTCATTCTTCTGTAAGTTCATGGAATGTATTCAGAATTCTTCACCAATGTCATAATTCAAAGACATCAATTCTTCTTTGGTCTTCCTTATTCATTGTCCAGCTTTCACAGGCATATGAGGCAATTGAAAAGATCATGGCTAGAGTGAGGTGCACTCTGTCCTCAAAGTGACATCTTTGCTTTTCAATGCTTTAAAGAGGTCTTTTGCAGGAGATTTCTTCAGTGCGATACATCATTTGATTTCTTGATTGCTGCTTCCATGGGCATTGATTGTAGATCAAAGTAAAATGAAATCCTTGACAACTTACAATCTTTTCCTCGTTTATCATGATGTTACTTATAGGTCCAGTTGTGAAAATTTTTGTTTTCTTGATGTTGAGATGTAATCCATACTGAAAGCTATAGTCTTTGATATTTATCAGTACGTGCTTCACTTTCAGCAAGCTAGGTTGTGTCATCTGCATATTGCAGGTTGTTAATGAGTCTTCCACCAATCCTTATGCCACATTTTTCTTCATATAGTCCAGCTTCTTGGATTATGTGCTCAACACACAGATTGAATATAGTGAAAGGGTACAACTCTGACACACACCTTTCCTGATTTTAAACCATGTAGTATCCCCTTATTCTGTTCGAACGACTGCCTCTTGGTCTATGTACAGATTCCGCATGAACACAGTTAAGTGTTCTGGAATTCCCATTCTTTGCAGTATTATCCATAATTTGTTAGGATCCACACATTTAAATGTGAGCTATATGTGACAGTGATTTCACATAACAGCATGTAAGGAATTGAGAAGGTCACTGAGTGGTACAAATGGTTTGTGCTTGAGTACTAACCTAAAAATTGGTGATTCAAACCTACTCAGGGGTGCTGCAGTGAAAAAAGGCCTAAAAGGAGAAATCAGTGCAATCAGGAACAACAAGAGAAAGCTGAGCTGGTTGGATGAGATTCACCTGGGCTGGGAAAGAAGGATGAGTTCAGTTTTGGGTGGACTGAGTTTGTGGGGCCTGGGGAACATTCAGGTGGAGATGCCAGTGGGGATGCATTTATGGGCCTGGAGCTCAGAAAATAGATGAAGGCTGGAGATACTGATACGGGAGTCACCAGCTCATAGGCAGTTGCTAAAGTGGATGAGATGGGAGTAAATGAGATTATTCAAGGATCGTAAGGAGTGTGTGTAGAGTGAGAACACCAGGGATGAACACACACACACTTATGGAATGCCAAAAAGTCAACACTTTATCTCATAATCAAACATTTTATATTTCTTCTCTATATAGGAGAACAGGACAGAATAGTACTTCCAAGCCCAAGGGAGAAGAACATTTCAAGAAGGCAAGTTTAGAACACAAGAGTTAAATATCAGAAGGAGTCAAGTAGGAAGAGGGCTAAAAAAATCCAGAGAATTTGTCAATGAAGAGAAGATAGCTGATTTTTTTCCAAAGGAGTTTTGAGACCATGAAAATCACAATGGCAGCGGTAGGAAGCAAGAGAGTGGGTGTCTTACCAGTGTTCTCACTGTAGGTGGAAGAGTGACCAGGAGCCCCACAGATGGTAGCAATGGGGAGGGCAGAGGGTGATGTGTATACGGCATGCAAGGAGGAAGGGATTTTGCATGATAACTCAAAACTTAACAACAGAACCCCCTTTTAAAGTAAACAGTATATGGCATTTCATAAAAACAGACCTCTTTTTATGAGAAGTGGAGATATAGGGCCAAAAGTACCACCCCCTGAACTTCTTCCCTTGCCCCTGCTGAACCCTAGAGCTTTGAGGAACTACCTGATAATAATTGCTGAAAGGACAACTGAGAGGAAACAGTCAATGGTGCCTGTCTTTCTTTAGTTTGGAAAATAGGAAGGAAAATGATAGAGACTGGCATGGACTTTAGTAAGTTAAGTTTTAAACATATTTCTTTTGAAGTAATAGTACTTCAGCCAAACGGGGATGACAGGTAGGTAGTTGGAGAACAGGACTGGTATGCAGATACAAAGCTGGCACTTAAAATGGAGGTTTTAGACTCAGCCGAAGAGATGAGAGTTGAAGCCTGGAAAGCGGATATATCCTCCAAAGTAGAGAAAGGGACAGAGAAAAAGAGCAGTGCCTTGGACATTGCATCTGCCAGATTTCAATCAGAGAAGCGAAACCACTAGGAAATGTATATATACCACACACACACACACACACACACACAC
>NW_004444026.1:1020932-1134034 GCF_000243295.1 Trichechus manatus latirostris | reverse complement strand
CACACACACACACACACTTGGATATGGACACACAAGGATTTGTAAGGAATTTGACCTTAGGCAATTGTGGGAGCTGGTTAAGCCGTCTGTAAGGTCTAGCAGTCTCTAAGTATTTGTGTCTGATGTCCGCAGGGCAAGCAGTTAGACAGGGACGATGATGTGAAGTGGGGAAGAGCAAAGACAAACTAGCACCTGTGAGGATGGACTGAAACCCATATTAGTTCTCACCACAATGAAGTGAGTGTTCTTGAGAATCTGGTGCTTACATGTGTAAGCTACAGAAGTGTTGACCTTCCAAGTGTAAAAACAAAGCCAGAAACATACAGGGAAGGGAATTCTAGAAAAGTAGTTCTGCCTAGCCCAACCCACCACAGTACACCAATAAAGCTACTAAATAACACTGTAAGGCAGAATGGTGAAGTGCCAAATGACAGAGCAATGGGTTGAGCGCTGCATCACTTTGCCCTCTTTGAAATAAATAAATCAAAGCTATAGTGACTTAAGATACTTTCAGTTTTCTCAACAATATGAGTGTATTTTATTAATGAATGACATTGTGAACCTCTTTCCTTTAGCTACATACAAAAATTACAAACTGCACACCATCTTTTCTTTCTGAATCATATGCCTTTAATGGAGCCCTGGTTGCACAGTGGTTAAGCTTTTGGCTGTTAACCAAAAGGTTGGCAGTTCAAATCCACCAGCCACTTCTTGGAAATCATATAGGGCAGTTCTATTCTGTTCTACAGGGTCTCTATGGTTTTTTTTTTTTTTTAATGCCTCTAATGAAAACATTCTAGAATCACATGTGTAGGTAATTAATATTCACTTAGGAAAGGAAAGACTTGTACCCAAGATACTAAAGAATTGAAATATCACCTGGAGAATACATAGTTTTATCTGCAGAAATTTTTAGGGAAAAGATACAATGATTTATTTTCTCAAAAAGAGCACTGATGAGTAAAAAAGAAAAATAAACATTTTTTTTTCTGCTAGTGCTGTGGCTTAGAGATTTGTTGCAGAGCTTTCATGGAAAATGGACCGTCAGTGATTGAAAGTATTATTTCTTACATAAGTTGTTCAGGGCGACCAGTTGTGATAAAATGTCCAATTCCCCTTGGTGAAAATTGTCTATTTTACTTTATATATATATATATATATATATATATATACATATATATATATATACATACATATGTATATACATATATATTTAAAGTTTGACAGGATTACAGACACCATTTTAAAGAAAATGCTTAGGCACTTTGTGATTGGGTGGAGCTGGAAGTTTGTTAGGTGGCACAAATGTTGGCAGTGGCAGGAAGCCATTGACTGAAGCTGGCATGAGGACAGGAGTTTGTTGGAAGATGGGAAAAAAATGTATGAAACTTACAGCGATCGATCGTCACGTCCTTGCCCAACACAACACTTTTTTAGAGTTTCTGCCTGGGAAAGATCATCACATAATGTTATGGATTAAACTGTGTCCCCCCAAAATAGCTATTAAAATCCTAACCCCTATACCTACAATGTAAACTTAGTTTAAAAATAAGGTTTTCTGTGTTATGTTAATGAGACTATATCAGTGTAAGGTGTGTTATAAACTTAATCACTTTTGAAATCTAGAACAAGCAGTTACGCACAGAGACTAGCAATCATCCATGGGGGAAAGATAAGTGCCGTGTGGAGATTGCCAAGGAATGGAGGAACGCCAGGATTACAAAAGCTGAGACAAGGATTTTCTCCCAGAGTGGATGGAGAAAGCCTTCCCCTAGAGCCAGTGCCCTGAATTTGGACTTCTAGCCTCCTAAACTGTGTGAAAATAAATTTCTGTTCATTAAAGCTACCCATTTATGGTATTTCTGTTACAGCCGCTCTAGAAAACTAAGACAGAAATGTTTGGTCACAAAGGGCCTGTGGGATTCTTTCTGGGTCCTCTATACCATTATATTTATGTTTTCAATCCCAACCATTCTCTGAAACTCCTGACTCCAACAGGCATCTCAAACTTTCTATGGTTAAAAACAGAATATACTTGATTTCCCTCCTAGACCTCCTACCTCCTTCTCCCTCAAACTTCCCATCTCCCTGAACAACATTACCATTTAAGAGCATTACCAGTTGCACAAGGCAAAAATCTGGAAGTTAACCTTGGTTCCTTTCTTTCCCTCCAATTACATATCTAATCAGCAAGCCCTGTGACTCTAAATGTCTACTCTGTGTTATCTGTCACATCACCCTATCTCGATTCTGTCCCCTTCTCTCCCTCCTTATCACTAGCACCCAGGTCCAAGCCTCCAGCTTCCATCCCTGGCTGGACTCTCTGCAGCAGCCTAATTGGGGTGTGGGTACATTTGCCTTTCTACATGCCATTTCTCATGGATCAGCCAGGGTGGGCTTTTAAAATGTAATCCATTTAGCTTGGAGGTGGGGGGCACTGAGCATACGTTAATTGTGGTAGAATAATTAGGGAAAAGATAGGGATAAGGATTTTGCAACATGAAGAGTGCAATCAATGACTTCGAATTGTGCGTGTAGACACTGTTGAATTGACAAACGTTTTGTTGTGTATACTTGATCTACAACAAAAAAAATTTAGTCTATATCATGTTCTCCTCTACTGAAAATGCACTGAAGGCTTCTCAGTGTACTCAGAAGAGAATCTAAACTCCTCCTGCTGGCTCGCAGAGATACACAAGATCTCACCCCTACTCACCTCTTTGTCTCATCTCAGACAAATCAGCCCCTGTCCACAATGCCCCAGACACATTGGTGGGCTTTCTTTGTGGTTTCTAAGTCTCTAAATTTTTTCCCAAATTAGCTGGTGTCTGCTACATTAGCTGGAATCTCTTCTTGGTTTGCTTTTTCCGCAGTCAAATCACATGACCAGCCCCTTTTTGTCAACCAAATCTCAGCTTAAATGCCTCCTCTGTGTTATCTGTCACATCACCCTATTTTCATTCTCTACCTAGTACTCAAACCCATCTGATATTTTATCTATCCACCTATCTACCTATCTACCTACCTACCTAACATATATATATACACATATGTTTACATATATACACATATATATGTATAGTTAGGTGCTGTCGACTCATATATGCAACAGAACGACACACTGCCCTGTGCCGTCCTCACTATCATTGCTATGTTTGAGCCCATTGTTGAAGCCACTGTGTCAGTCCATCTCATTGAGAGTGTTCCTCTTTTTCGCTGACCCTCTACTTTCCCAAGCATGATGTTCTTCTCCAGGGACAGGTCCCTCCTGATAACGTGTCCAAAGTAAGTGAGAGGAAGTCTCACTGCCCTTGCTTCTAAGGAGCATTCTGGCTGTACTTCTTCTAAGACAGATCTGTTCCTTCTTCTGGCAGTCCATGGTATATTCAATATGCTTCACCAACACCATAATTCAAAGGCATCAATTCTTCTTGGGTTTTCCTTTTTCGTTGTCCAGCTTTCGCATACATAAGAGACAATTGAAAATACCATGGCTTGAGTCAGGCGCACCTGAGTCCTTAAAGTGACATCTTTGCTTTTTAACACTTTAAAGAGGTATTTTGCAGCAGATTTGCCCAATGCAATACGTCATTTGATTTCTTGACTGCTGCTTCCATGGGTGTTGATTGTGGATCCAAGTAAAATGAAATCCTTAATAACTTCCATCTTTTCTCCATTTATCATGATGTTACTTATTGGTCCAGTTGTGAGGATTTTTGTTTTCTTTTTGTTCAGGTGTAATTCATACTGAAGGCTGTAGTCTTTGATCTTCATCAGTAAGTACTCAAGTCCTCTTCGCTTTCAGCAAGCAAGGTTGTATTGTCTGCATATCACAGGATGTTGATGAGTCTTCCTCCAATCCTGTTGCTGTGTTCTTCTTTATATAGTCCAGTTGCCTGGATTAGTTGCTCAGCATACAGATTGAATAAGTATGGTGAAAAGGTACAACACTGATGCACACCTTTCCTGATCTTAAACCATGCAGTATCCCCTTCTTCTGTTTGATCCACTGCCTCTTGGTCTATGTACAGGTTCCACATGAACAGAATTAAGGGTTTTGGAATTCCCATTCTTCACAATGTTATCCATAATTTGTTATGATCCATAGAGTTGAATGCCTTGGATCACCTTTTTTTAGAATGTGTGCAAATACGGATCTCTTCTAGTCAGTTGGCCAGGTAGCCGTCTTCCAAATTTCTTGGCATAGATGACTGAGCACCTCCAGTGTTGCATCTGTTTGTTGAAACATGTCAATTGGTATTCCATCAATTCCTGGAACCTTATTTTTTTCCAGTGTCTTCAGTGCAGCTTGGACTTCTTCCTTCAATGCCATCAGTTCTTGATCATATGCTACTTCCTAAAATGATTGAATTCCGACCAATTCTTTTTGGTGCAGTGAGTCTATGTATTCTTCCCATCTTCTTTTGTTGTTCAATATTTTGCCCAGAGAATCCTTCAATATTGCAGCTGGAGACTTGAATTTTTCTTCAATTCCTTCGGCTTGAGAAAAGCCGAGCATGTTCTTCCCTTTTGGTGTTCTAACTCCGGGTCTTTGCACATTTTATTATAATACTTTACTTTGTCTTCCTGAGCCACCTTGAAATCTTCTGTTCATCTCTTTTACTTCATCATTTCTTCCACTCATTTTAGCTACTCTACATTTAAGAGCAAGTTTCAGAGTTTCTTCTGACATCCATTTTAGTCTTTTCTTCCTTTCCTGTCTTTTTAATGACCTCTCACTTTCTTCATGTATGATGTCCTTGATGTCATCCCACAACTCATCTGGTCTTTGGTCATTAGTGTTCAGTTTATCAGATCTATTCTTCAGATGGTCTCTAAATTCAGGTGGGATATACTCAAGACCATACTTTGGCTCTTGTGGGCTTGTTTTAATTTTCTTCAGCTTCAATTTGAACTTGCGTATGAGCAATTGATGGCCCCTATTCTCTGCTGTATCTCCAGTGCCTAGAATGGAGCAGCACACAGAAGGCATCTACTACTTTCTGCTATCACATGCAGTCAAGGACAGATGATTTTAATATAAGGTGACAAATGCTATGTCAAAGAAAAACAAAGAGTACTATGGGAACATAAAAGAGAGACAGTCAACCTAGCCTGTGCAGCTTCCTGTAAGAGGTTAATACTTGACTTGTGTTGTTGAAGGATGAATAGATGTGCAGGAAAAGAAGTATAAGAGGTTGTTGCAGGAGGGGCATCATCATAAGTAAAGGCTGCTTTCTATTTACAGGAGTCACACTGTGTGATGTCTTCAGAAAACTACAAGTCATTAAAATAGGGCTAGAAAAGAGCCTGTAGTTCAGAGAAACGTGAGAGGAAGGCCTGAGACATTAGCAGTAGCTGTAGAAGAGAATCTTAATGCTATTTTTTTTTTTTTTTTAAAAAAAAGGAGTATTTTATCCTACAGGTGGTGGGACATCACACTGAAGTGATTTTAAAAAGATCACTCTAGCAGTCGATTGGAAGCTGGCTTTAAGAAGTTGGTTTCTAGAAAGAGACACAGGTAATAGATTATTAAAGCAGTCTAGGTAAGAGGTGATACATTTCTGAACCAGGGGTTGGTATAGAACTAGAAGGAATAAGGAACATCAGAGTTATCTCAGGCATTAGTAACACTATGAGATGAAGAAAGGGATGAGTGAAAGGGTGTTTTGTAAGATAACCCCAGACTTCAGACTTGAGAAATTGGGTAGATGGTAGTGACACCACTTGGATTAAAGAGAGAAAGCTAGTTTGAGAGAAAGATGAAAACCATGAATTCAGTTTTATTCTTGTTAAGTTTGAGATATCCATAGAGCATCAAGAAATAGTTTTACATTAAAATTTGGATATCAGAGTGTGATGGAACATGAAACCTGCTAGGGGTGAAAATATAGATTTTGGAATCCTCATATAGGTAGTAGTAAAAACCATGAGCATGAGTACTATTGAATGAAAAGAAGATACGTAGTGAGAAAAGAGACAAGGATGAAACCCTAGAAAACAGCAAAATTTAAGTGTGAGTGGAAGAAGAAAATTATATGAAGATTAAAAAGGAATAGTTAAGTAGGAAAATCGGATGCTTAGTGTCTCAGAACACAGGATAGCCTTTTATGAAGGAGGGAATTGTAGGCAATGTCAAATGCAGAAGGGAAATCTGGGAAGGTAAGTTCTAAATATCATCAGCAAAGTCTGGAAGTGGAATGTTTTGGTGTTCTTAGCAATGACAGTTTGTAGTCGGGAGAGAAGACAGATTGTGGTGTGTTGATGGGTGAATAGGACGTGAGAAATGGAAAATGAGGGTATAGGCTATTCTTTGAGTAACAGCCTTGAGTAGAATGGGAGAGGTCCTAGAGAAGATTGGAGCAGAAAGTTCAAGGCTGAATGAAAAGGTCCTGTCCCTGAGCAGGAGGAGGGACCCACACTCTGAGACTGTGAGAAAGAGAAAGGACATTATTCATTCAAGGAACGAGAGTGGAGGAGTTTGTGCTACATGGAATCATTCTTAACAGTGAAGAAGGAACGATCATCTGTTGAAAGTAAAGGAGTGGAGAGGGAGGAGTGACAGTGTACTTTTTGGTAAAGAACATGGGCTCTGATATTAAAGTCACTAGATGTTAGGACACTGGGAAAGTAACTTAGCTTCTCTGGATTTCAGTTTCTTCATTTGTAAAATGGGGATACCAGTACTACTTCATATAGTTGTAAGAAATAAATGAGATCGTTACCATAAAGCTTAGCACAGTGCTCAGCCTGGGCAAGTTCTCAGTAACTGTTAGCTGCCATTGCTGTTCTTTCTGTTAACCTTGAAGACTGTGGGGAATATTTAAGGTTGTGACCAAGAAGTATTTAAGAAGTAGTTGATGAAGGACAAATAAAAAGCTTGACAAAGGTGATTGATGACCCAAAGTGAAATGACACCAGACAGAATGACATTTCCTCCATAGTTTTATGTTTGATTTCAGTATGTTTACGATTGTTCAACAATTTCATGAAAGCTCCATGAGGACAGAAATCTGTATCTAGTTTTTTTACTGAGGTATCCTCAGAACCTAGACTAATTTATTTCTGTTTGTTTTAAAAGACAGTGATGGATTTGTAATTATCAAAAGCATAAGCAGGAGTTGATGGTAGTGTCTATGGTTTGAGATTGGAGTTGAAACCTGCCCTATCCCTGCCTCTTATCCAAACACAATAGCCTTTAAGTAACCAAAATTACTTAGGGATAATGCCACTTTATATCATGTCAAGTTATAACTACAAGGACTAAAAAGGGACATAAATACTAAGATTGAATCATAATGGCTTTGATGTATATCTAATACTTCTAATACCTCTACTCTTAAGTGGCACAAGTGGCCATAGGCAATGCTTTTGTTAATTTCTCTCACCCTCAAGGGTCCTCATCTGAAAACCAATTTAACAAGAGTTATGTCATTGGATATGATGATTAAATGAAGTAATGTACTTGGTGTACTTTACATGGTGTACTTCTTGGCACAGAATGAATAATTGGTAAGTGTTGATTTTTTTCCTGTCTCCTAACTATTAACTATTAGTTATTAATTGACACAATCTTTGGCTTTGGAAACTATGTGGAGTGTATAGCATAGATGAAATTATATCAGATTGAAATTCATTAATTTTGAATTCTGTTACCATCCATATCACTCATTATCTATGAAACTTAATGAACTTAATATCATCTATAAAATGGAGAATAATGGTTTTCCTACTTCCCAAGTGGGATTGTTGTGAGGATCAAATGACATCAGTATAAAATGTTATATGAATGTAAGGTGCCATTATTTTGGTCTATAAAGTCCCCAGGCACCCAGACAGCCATTCCCTATGCTGGGATGAGAGTCAATCATGATTCTGGAATTTTCTTTGCAACACTGTTGAGGCCCCAAAGGTGATGGCATAAGAAACTCAGCGGCTATCTTGAAACCCAAATATGCCACCTTTTACCTCTAACCCATTCCAAAACATCAGAATATTCAGGTTTCCTCTGGATTAGCTATCTATTGCTACGTAACAAATTACCCCAACAAAGAAGTTGACAACAACAAACATTTATAATCACAGTTTCTGGGAGTCAGGAATTAGGGAGTGGCTTATGCAGGTGGTTTTTGCTTAGAGGTTAGACATAAAGAGCAAATGGGGCTGCAGTCATCTGAAGGCTTGACCGCAGCTGGAGGACCTAATTCCAAGGTTGACAGGAAGCCTCTGTTCCTCTCACATGGCCCTCTCCTCTTGAGAATGCAATTAACTTCTTCCTGAGTGAGCAATCCAAGAGAAACAGCAAGAAGGAAGACACAGTGTCTTGAATGAACTAGTCCCCAAAGTTACACACGGTCACTTTCATTTTTTTTCTCCAAGCCAGGGAGTCCAGTCACACTAAAGGGAAGTTAGGGGGATGGAATGAGGTCCTCCTCCTGAAGAAAGGAATGTGAAAGAGTTTGTGAACATATTTTAAAACCATCACACTTCTCTATAGTCAAAGTCAAGCTGAGATCACCCTGGTCCCTCGGGCATCAACAGAGTGTGTGTGTGGCTGACTGTGCTGGTGACACATTCGACTTAGGAAGAGTCCTCTTTCTTCCACAGGACCACTTCAGACTGTTTGCTCAAGTTCTCCCAACAGAGATTTATTTATGTTTATTTGTGTGTATTAATAGGAGCCCTGGTGGCACAGTGGTTAAAGTGTTTGCCTGCTAACTGAAAGGTTGGTGGTTCGAACTCACCAGCTGCTCCATGGCAGAAAGATGTGGCAGTCTGCCTCCATAAAGATTTACAGCCTTGGAAAACTATGGGGCAGTTCTGTTCTGTCCTACAGGGTCTCAGTGAGTCAGAATCGACTTGACAGCAGTGGGTTTGGGGTTATATATATAAACATGCTGTCTTTTTCGAAATAAAAAGTCTCTGTCAAGGCCAAACATAATGCCTGGCATAAGTAGGAGTTCAGTAAATATTAGTTAAATTTATTGAAGATCCTTAATGCAAATGGTTTATCTGATCTTTTCCAGGAGACAGGTTTTAGTAAATGGATGAGGGAGAGGATGTAAGATTTTGGAGCGCAGGGATGGGGTGGGGAGCTAAGTGGGGGATTAGGCACTCAAATCACAGTTTTATGAGTGCATGTGTTTATGGAGACCTAGACTGTGAGGCCTGAAGGTGGGACTAATCTCTCTGAAAAATAGTAGTAGTAGCTTGGTTGGTGGTGAGAAGACCTAAAGAGTGGGGACCACATTGGGGAAATTTCTCAGACTTTGAAAGAGAAGATTTGTACTCAAAACTGGAATTGGGAATACAAACCCAAAGAGTAAGTGGGTTCAGCAATAGTAAGACAGGGTTATTATGAGAAACCTTTCCGAATAGATTTTAATTTTGGAGAAAGAACAAGTTGTAAATTCATCTCAGACATTTAAAATGCATTAGATGCCACTACAGCCCAGGCTGTAGATTCAGCCAACATTTATTGAGCAATTGTGTGTCAGACTCTGTTCTTATGGAGTACACATCCATTATCTCATTCAATCCTCACAAACACTGTACAGGAAGTTTTATTATTATTCTTGTTTCATAGGGAATTAGTGCTCTGGGAGGGTATGTTCCTTGTCCAAAGTCACATAGTTAGCAAATAGAAAACTTGGATTTGAATCCAAGTTTTTAAACTTCATTATGCCACAACTCTCGATTCTGAAAATGAGATATTACAAATGCAGATACATTATGGATTAAATAACATTTCTTAAAGTATAGCATCTCCCTAAATAAAAGACTAGCACAGAGTAAGCTATGGGCCTATCTCACAGAAAAATCCTTTGCCCTTGCAGCACAGTTGTACTGTAGTAACGCTTAAAATGGGGTGATGGTTTTCTTTCAGAGCCTCTTTGCAAATTCATGTCTGCCTCCATCAGAGGTCTAGCTGAATGTTGTTGACCACAAATTTTCCACTTTTCTTGAACACCCACACTACAGCCATGTATGTTCTACTGCATAAAAACCAATAACAGTGTAACCACTAAAACAGTAAAACATCCTCAAATCCCATAAAGGGAGGGCATTGAGTTTGTTTTTCTCGTGTCTTCATACCTCTTTTGATCTTTGTCTATTTAGCAGAAGCCAGTCAAGAGAAAAAAAAAAAATCTTGCTATCAAGTCAATTCCAACTCATGGTGACCCCATGCATTACAGAGAAGAACTGCTCCATCGAATTTTCTTGGCTGTAATCTTTGCAGAAGCAGATCACCAGGTCTTCCTTCTGTGGCACCACTGGATAGGTTCAAAGCACCAATCTTTCAGTTAGTAGTTGAGTGCAAACCATTTGCAGTACCCAGGGACAAAAGAGAAAAGCAGCCATAGATTAAAGTGGTAACTACAAGATCATGAGACACTCTAAAACAAATTTCTCACCAAATGAAGAAGGCACTCTATCAGCCGTCTCCTTGTCTTTGTCTTTCTCTGTTTCGTTTTGGAAGAATTCATTCTTGCACCCTCCAAGCAGACATTTGGCAAGAAGTTGCATGTACTGGGCAAGAACACTGTTATGGATTGAATTGTCTCCCCCCCCCAAAAAATGTGTGTCAGCTTGGCTAGGCCACAACTCCCAGTATTGTGTGATTGTCCACCATTTTGTCATCTGATGTGATTTTCCTATATGTTGTAAATCCTACCTCTATGATGTTAATGAGGTGGGATTAGTGGCAGTTATGTTGATGAGGCAAGACTCAATCTACAAGATTAGGTTGTGTCTTAAGTCAATCGCTTTCGAGATATAGAGAAGTGAGCAAAGAGACAGGAGGATCTCATACCACCAAGAAACAAGAGTCAGAAGAATAGCGTGTCCTTTGGACCCAGGGTCCCTGCACTGAGAAGCTCTTCACCTGGAGAAGACTGATGACAAGGACCTTTCCCCAGAGCCAACAGAGAGAAAAAGCCTTTCCCTAGAGCTGGTGTTCTGAATTCGGACTTGTAGCCTACTAGACTATGAGAGAATAAATTTATCTTTGTTAAAGCCATCCACTTGTGGTATTTCTGTTATGGCAGCACTAGAAAACCAAAACAAACACCTTTACCTCTGGAAAGCTGACGATGGATAGGGAAGCATTATCTGACTTCCTTGACCCAGCAATTCAGAAATCATCAACGTCTCTAATAAAACAGCATGCTTCGGTTTCAAGCTTCATTTCCATTATTTAGATATCATGGCATTAATTTAGGCAATATAAAAATTTCCTACCAAAGTTGTATAACTAAATCACACAGGTTTTTTTTGTTTTGTTTTGTTTTTGGCATGGGAGGCAAGAGAAGAAGATTGTTGTGATTCCCTGGGAAATGTGAACAGGGTTTCAGAATAGCATTTGTTGAACAACTATGTGTGCCAGGAGATGTGCTAAGTACATCCCTTCTTCTTCTTCTTTTTTTTTCCCATTTCATGAAATCCTCAAAGATTATACTACTTGGTTCAAAATACACTAACGGTTGCCCATCTTGTTCAATCATAAAAGCCTAAGTCTGTACTATGCCCTACACCTAAGCATTCCTACCTCCAGTTATCTCTTTGATCTCCTCCCAGCTTCTCATCCTCATCCCTCAACTCCAGCCAACTGACCTCTTTGCAACTCCCTGAAGACTTCAGGTGAGATTTTGCCTCAGAGTCTGTCAATTTGCTGATCTCTCTGCCTGCTCTTCGCTTGACAACTTCATGTCAAATAGCAATTTCTCAGCAAGGCCTTTCCTGACCACCGTATTTGAATTGCACCCTCTGTTACCACATCCTTCATATCTCTTACTCTGCTTTATTTTTCTTCTTGGTCCTTATCACTTTCTTATATGCCCTCTAATTTACTCATTTTTATTCATTGCCAGTCTCCCCTACACTAAAATATAAGGTATGAATTCTTTACTTTTATTCCCTGCTGTATCCTCAGAGCATTACAACGATGCCTGAATCTAAGATGGAGATATTAGTATTCCCATTTTGTAGATGAAGTGACTGGGCTAGAAAAGCTTAAGCAATTTCCCAAGACACATAATTAGTAAATGGCAAAGCTAAATTTCCAATCTAGATTTCTCTGGCCCCAAGGTCTACATGTTTTCTACCATTCCATGCTCTCATTCATTTCTGAATAGTCAGCCAAATACTTTCATAGAACCAGTGGAAGGCTTCCATGCTGCTTTCCAGGCTCTGAATATTAGTCCAGGGTGTCAGGTTGTGAGAGACCTATGTGAGAGGACAAGAAATGAAAGAAATAACGTCTTAGTTACCTAGTGCTGCCGCAACAGAAATACAACAAGTGGGTGGCTTGAAACAACAGAAATGTATCGTCTCACAGTTCTGGAGACTAGAAGTCTAAGAAGAGTCTTGGTCGTGCTGATTTCTTCTATCAGCCTCTCTCCTAGTTTCTAGTGCCTGCCATGATCCTTGGCTTTTCTTGGCATTCCTTGGTGTTCTTTGGCATCTGCGGTCCCTGTACACACAGGGTCTCTCTGTCAGTTTTGGTCTTTTTTATAACTCAATATCAATTAGGTTTAAGATCCACCCTACACTGGTATGACCTCATTAACATAACAAAAGAAAACTTCTATTTCCAAACAAGGTTATATATACAGGTACCAAAATAATAATAATAATAATAAGCAGACCAAATCAAACCAATTGCCAAGCTCATTCCGACTCACAGCAACCCTGTGTGTTTCAGAGTAGGACTGTGCTCCATAGAATTTTTAAGGCAGTGACATTTCAGAAGCAGTGTGCTAGGCCTTCCCTCCTAGGTGTCCCTTGGTGGGTTCAAACTGCCAAACTTGTGGTTAGTAATTGAGTATTTAACTATCATTGCTACCCAGGGACTTCTATTTACAGGTACAAGGGTTAAGATTACAACACATATTTTGGGAGGACACAATTCAGTCCATAGTAAACAACAACAAAACAGTGGGTGTTTTGAATGCTAACTTGAGGTAAATGCCCAGTGGCTCATGAGATCACTGAAAGCCTTCCTTCCAATGCCCAGGCTGAATGGCTCACAGGCTGTGGGAAAACCGGTAACACGCACGAGCCAGCCAAGCGTTCCATTTAGATTGCACGCACAGATGTCTAATTGGAGTTTGCTGTTTATTAACATAAGTTGCTTTGCCTTTCAAAAATGAGAGTTAATCAAAATATTGCAAATGATGCACCTTGAGAAATGTCACTCTTTATCATGATTGCATTTCCATATTTTTTCCATGTTAGTTTGTTGGGTGTTTACCTGTTAAAGGCTTTTAAAAATTATACTCACTACGATTAGCCCCTGGTGTGGGGATGTAGCCGAGTCTGTGTTCAGCGGAGTTGGCAGAAGGAGCACTGAGCAATATTTCAGTGCAGTTTGATGTGCTGCACATAACCTACATTTCTGCAGCAAGTGATGAGGAGCTGAGGATTTCTCTGGTGCTTGTAGCTCGCACAGAGACGTGGAAAGAGTTGGCTCCCCTGCTCCATTCCCTTTCTGTGTCAGCCTCCAAGGAGTAAAGGTCATTGACTGGAAGCAGATAATTATGCTGCCTCAGGAATCAATGCTTTCCTTTGAGGACCACTGGAATGTAATTCATTTCTTCAGTCTTTCTTCTAGAGTATTAACAGAGTCAACAAAAAGGATTTTGTACCCCACCAGGACTTGCCAGCACTGGATGAGAACTGTCGGGGTGAATTTTAATCAGAGAGCCTATTTTTCAGTGCTGAATTTTCCATAATCAATTTTTTTTTGTCTCTTAATTGAAAGTGAATATTTATAGAGTTTGAGCATTGATGGATCCTAATGCCTAGGCAACCACTCGGTCACATTCAGAGCTGGGCTTGGCTGTGCTTCTCATAGAGTCCAAACTTGTGTCAAAAATATGTTAGAAGATGATTTTTTTTTTCTTGTTAAAATGATTCATACTGTGGTTTCTTTAAATGGATCAGCTAGGGCATTGAAAATGTAAATTAATTTACAAAGAAGGGAGTCAAATTTTCTCCTCTTTTTAACCCCCTTAGGAATAAATCTATATAGGATTCTCCTTAAATTGACCTTTCTTTTTACTGTGCCTTGGGTGTTTGCCTTCCTTTGTTTTCATCCAGCTACTCTGTCTCATTTACCTTTGTGAGGTGTGTGAAGGAATTCTCTATGTAAGGGGCATGCCCACCTGTATGCCTCATTCCATTGGTCCTGTAACTTGTTCCATGATCAGAAGAACCTCATGGTGATGGTTTTTGACCTAGGACAGACACATAGAATGAGATCTTCGAAGTTAGACCCTGGTGAGGGGATATTGGGTGTTAGAGGAGTATAAAGATCAAAGAAAATCATTCTTGGGTTGTTCTTCTCTCCTTGGTACTTCATAATAGCACTTTTCCCCTATTTACTGATTATATTAGTTATATATTGTTGCTTAACAAATGACCAAAACTTAGTGACTTAAAACAACAATATTTACTATCTCACAGTTTCTGTTGAGTCCGGGATCCAGGCATGGCTTAGCTAGGTCCTGTGGCTCTGGATTTCTTGCTTGGCTGCAATCAAGGCTGTGGTTATCTTAAGGCTTAACTAGGGATGATTTCACTTCTAAACTCACTGAAGTGATTGTTCTTTGTGGGTGTTGGATTAAAGTCTTAACTCCTCATCAACTACTGACCTGAGGTATCCCTGCCTTCCTTGTGCCATGGGCCTTTCCTGAGGGCAACTCACAGCAATCTAAGTGAGGCAAGAAGGGTATGCAAACAAGATAGAAATCAGTCTTTTATAACCTAATATTTGACATGATATTCTGTTTATATTCTATTTCTTAGAAACATGTCACCACACTCGAGGGGAGGAAATTTCACAAGGGCATGGGTACCAAAGAGTGGCGATCTTTGGGAGCCATCTCAGAAGCTGCTACATCTGTCCACCATCTGAGTTATCCTTCCTTTCTTCATGAAAGCTAGCACATTTTCTTAACCTGCTTCCTGCCAGTATAATTTTTGGGGTCCACCAGCTTCTTTTCATTTTGTAGTATCTCTTTTCCTTTCATTTTAAGATGGCGATATTTCTGCCAATATTTTTTTCTTGATAATTTTGTGAGATTTCTGTGAATCTTATTGGGGTTCACTGCATTAGACCAAAGTCATACCCACAAATCTCTTTGGCAAAGTCCTTCTCTACCTTTGGCTCCTGCTGAAAAGTCTAAGAGACAATGCCTATTGTTCATTCAGACAATTTGTGAGGCATACCCTTCGTGTCTTTAAAGGGCCCTTTATGTGACTGAATAACATCTGATCCTTTGATTCTTCAAGCTTTTTGAAGTCCTAACTGAGGATTGTACAGTCTCATTCTCAACTTTATCTCTAGACCACATTGTTCCTGACAGCACTTGGAAGCCATTTCTTAATTTTAGCATCTTTTGCTATCTTGAGAGACTGAGAATTTTCAAAATCATTAAGTCTTGGTTCTTTTTTTAAACAGTCCTTCCTTCAATTTATCTTTCTCCTCTCACATTTTATTATAAGTAGCAAGATGAAGCCAAGTGACACCTTAAATGCATTGCTTGGAAATTACCAGGCTCATTAGTGCTGGTCAAGACAGAATTGTGAGGTGGAAAATATGTCTTAAGAAACCCTTTCCCTCATGTCGAGCCCTCGTGGCGCAGTGGCTAAGAGCTCGGCTGCTAACCAAGAGGTCGGCAATTTGAATCCGCCAGTTGCTCCTTGATAACCCAATGGAGCAGTTCTACTCTGTCCTATAGGGTCAGAATCGACTCCGTGGCAATGGGTTTTTTGGTTTTGGTTTCGTCTCATATACAAATCCTTCCTTTGGCACTTCCCTGCTTCCCCTTTCCCTTTCTACCACAGGCTCCACTGATCTTTGCAGTTACTGGTTGCTCAGGCCAAAATTTTCAGCAGCCCCAGTATAACAAATGTCTTATTTCTACTAGATCAGGTACCTTATATTCATTTTCTTGGACACTTGGAAATCCATGGTGACAGCGATTCATCACAAAAGCAAATAATTGATAATGTATTAGTTGGCTAATATGTTGCTCCCACTACCTCAGCCCAATTAAAATGCATAAGACAGTCTTTAAGGAGTGATAAAGTCATATTATATAAAGTTACAATGCTAATAATTTCTACTTGAATAACTTCACCACTAAAATAGGAGCCCTGATGGCACAAAGATTAAGCCCTTGGCTGCTAACCAAAAGGTTGGCAGCTCCAACCCACCCATTGGCTCCACAGGAGAAAGACCTGGTGGTCTGCTCCCATAAAGATTACAGCCTAGAAAATCCTATGGGGCAGTTCTATTCTGTCACATAGGGTTACTAGAAGTCAAAATTAACTCAACAGCACCCAACAACAACCACCACTGAAGTATCTGTATTTGTCTCTGTGCATATCTTCCAACATCAACTATAAACATTCTCTATGACACTAACTGCCCAGAGTTAGATCTAGTCACATATATTCAAGGGCACATTCCTCCAGACTGCCAAGTCTTTCAAAACTTCAGTTCCTCATGACACCCTCACTTCTGACCTGCTGGTTACAAATTTGAGGATTCTTACTACCTCTCAGGTTTGATAATTCTCTAGAATGATTCACAGAGCTCAGGAAAGAACTACACTTATGATTAGAGTTTTATTATAAAGAATACAAGTCATAAAGAAGCATAAAGAAGAGTTGCATAAGGTGAGGGCTGGTAGGGTCTCAAACACGGAGCTTCCATGTCCCAGCGGACTCATTACCCTCCCATGCATCAATGTCTATCACCAACCAGGAAGCTTACCTGAGCTTCCCTGTCTAGACTTTTTTTTTTGGAGTTTTATAATGTAGCCATGATTGATTGAATCATTGCCCATGTGATTGCACTCCATCTCCAGCCTCTCTCTTCTTCACAGAGTTGGGGCTGATATCATGAGGGGGCTCTTTCTAGCATAGCCTGCCCCACCCAAGGGTCACCTCCTTAGCATAACCTGTCAGATGTGACATGGAGCCTCCGTGAATAATGACCCAAATCACTGACAAAATGCCAAGCGTTTAGTGCTTATCTCCCAGGAACTGCGGGCAAAGACCAAATTCTTTGGGTAAAGTTAACTGTACACCCCACCAATACTAACTTTACCTTACAAAGGGTTTTCATTAAATCGTTTATTCCTCACAAAGAGCTGTCTTATCCCCAGTTTAGAGATTGGGGAACTGAGGCTTAGAGTGGTTAAGGCATTTTCTATAGTTTATGTGATTTTGATGATATCAGATGGTACTAGGATTCCAGACTCAACAGCAGTGTACCCTACTCTGTATTATAGACATCCTACTAGGACAATTTGGAAGGTATAGTTATTTGCAAGGATGAGAGGGAAGGGGGATTTAGGGTGGATTTTTACTGACAGGATTCCTAGATGTGGCTGAATTTTCTCCCACATCATTGAGTTTACCTAACACAGACCCTGCAGATATCACTGCCTTTGTAGCCCGCCTCCTTTTTTTGACATCTGGAGAATTCTATCCCAGACCACAGGCTCTCAGAGACTCTCCATGAGCACATGCTGACTTTCTCTATCCTCTTCCTTGTCTGTCAGCACATTTATATGATAGAGTTGGGCTCTGATTGCAACATGTGCTGACAGTTTTTAGTAGTGGATGTGGACATCTGCTGATAGACTTGACTGTAGTTGGTGCTGGTGAGCACATAAACTCTGAGTCTGAAAGGAAAAATAAAATAAAGTTAGTGTAGAATCCTCTCTGTCTGTAGCTTTGTCATTTTGGAGTTTGTGATAATTTAGATGGGGTTGACAGAAAACTGCTGAACTTGGAACTGAGCAACTTACAGGACTGAGTCCAGCTCTGCTGCGGTGACCTTGGTCATTCCACAAGATGTCAGCATGTCAGAGGCGGAAGGCACCTAGAGAATGGCTTGACCCATGTTCTAGTTGAGTAAATGAGGAAACTGTGGCTTGGCGAGAGGAAGATACACTTTCAAGGAAATGTAGCCATTCAGTAGGAAATCCAGGTCTAGATCCAAAGTTAATAATCTTTCCGAGTTCACTTGTTCCATCACATGACGTTGTTTTGGAATTTTGATAATACTATAACCATCATCGTCAAATAATTTGTTATATACTTGCATTATCGTGTTCCTACTATTTTTACCATCACAGGCCAGCCCCTGTGCCAGAGTCCTCACTGACCCCTCAGCCGCCCAGCCATTGGTGCAGACCCCCATGCCTCCTGCCTTCCTTCTCTCTATCCCAGCCTAAGCTCCCCTCTGCAAGCTGACCTGCATCCTACAGCACCGTATTTCCCAGTCTTCTCAGCATCTGCCTCACATAGTATTTCTTCTCAGACCTTAACTCTTCAGTTCCCAGTCCTTCCTTTCCCTCTGACCTCTCCACCTTTCTCCCTAACAAAACATCTTCCTTCAGATCTTTGCTTTGATTCTACTACCTTGCTTCCCTGCCTTTCAACCCCTCTCTGCCCAATGGCTAGCTTTGGGGAGGTCCTGTCCAAGTTTCTTCCCTGGGACAACTAGGAGTCAACTGGCATTGTTGGCCTCCTGGTTGTCAAATAGGCATGGACCCCAAAAGATTTGCATGTGAGCTGAAGGGGAAGAGGGCAGTATATCGATACTTCTGACATTTCTGTTTCTCCTGCTTCCTAAGTTTAGAAACTCTGAAATGTTTGGTAGTGGTTAGTCTCTCCATAAAATTACCCATTGTTTTTCTTCATTTTATTTTTCATTTGTGGGGGGGGAATTAATGGATTTTTACATGGCTAAGGAATAAGAAAACTCTGACATTTAAAAACATATGTTAAACTGCTGTAAAAAAAAAAAGTCTATTCACAAAAAGGCATAAAGCTGATTTCACATACTTTTGATGGTTCTAGACCAACACTATGAAAATGAAAATGTTCTATGTCTTTGCTGTGCAGTGTAGTAGCCACTAGCCACATCTAGCTATGGAGTACTTGAAATGTGGCTAGTGGAACTAAAGAACTGAATTCTCGCTTTATTTATTTTTTTCATTTTAAATTTAAGTTGCCACATGTACCATAGTAAACTGTGTAGTCTAGACCATTTTGGACTTTATTTTTCATTTTGAGACCCCATGAGCCCATCATATATGAGCATTCCCTCATTCCCACTATCTTTATACCATGCATCATCGTTTCCCATAACCCTTCACTTAACCTGGAAGCATGAACCACAGCTGCCCTTGGTGTCTAGAAGGCATGTCTGATTTCAACAACCTGCCTCTGCTTCTGCCAAGTACATAAGACATAGAGATTGACCCAGCCTAAGACAAGAGCTCATTTAACAAAGAAGAATAATAATAATACTACTAATAATGATCTAACATTTATTCATTGCTTCATATTACCAGATACATAATACTCCCATGTATTAACTCATCTACTGTTCAACAGCAACCCTCTGAGGTTGACGTTATTAGTATAATCATCCTCTTTTCATGGATGAGAAAACTAAGGTAAAGGCCACAGAGCGGAGCTGGGATTTGCAGTCAGGCACTGATGAAAGCACTCACCCTCTGCCCACAACTGAATTGCCTCTGCCATATGCTCCACTGCAGAGAAGCCCCTGGACGATCACCTTTAATCTGCTCAGTGCATACCCCACATGGAAGTGGGACTTGGCTCTGCCCACTGTAAAGCAGAAACAAAATCAAATGGGTTTGCTACACCAGACTATTTTTCTTCTAAGTGATTGAAAACAAGGGGACGAAAACAAGCACCCATGAGGTTTTAGTGCTTATCAGGGGCATTCATATACATTATCTCATTTACTCCTTGTGACAATCCCTTAAGGAAGATATTATTAATGTCTCTGCTTTACAAACGGGTAAATAAAGTTATGAGCATTGTACACGAACACCCCGTTAGTAACAATTGGTGTGGGGGATCAAAACCAGATGTTCTAACTTTAAATCACAAGTTCTTTGAACCTATAAGAAGGGCAGTAGAAGAAGATAAGAATAGAGATTAGATGATTTGAATACTTGGTTGTTTTTATCTGAAAATGGAGGATGGGGGTGGACTTGCCCAGGATAGGACTGTGAACGAGGAATGTGAGGATCTGGGGAATGAGGCTTCTTCCCAGTATGACAGTTGTTTCCCTCATTTGCTTGTTATGTATCCATGGGGGGCAATGGTGGTTCAGTGGTAGAATTCTTGCCTTCTATGCAGGAGACCTGGGTTTGATTCCTTGCCAATGCACTTCTAGCGCACCCACTACCTATCTGTCCATGGAGGTTTGCTTGTTGCTATGATGCTGAACAGGTTTCAGTGGCACTCCAGACTAGGATAGACAAGGACGAAAGACCTGGTGATCTACCTCTGAAAATTAGACAATGAAAACCCTATGGATCACAATGGTCTGATCCACAACCGATCACGGCGAGGGTGCAGGACCGCAGTGTTTGTTCCATCGTGCATGGGGTCACCATGAGTCGGAGGGCAGAGTCTGCGCATGACAGCTAAGGACAATGCCTCTGTTATGTGTTGGGCCTTGCACCAAGCATTGCAACTACAGAAACAAAAAGACACAGTCCCAGGCTTCTTTGAAGGGTGAACAGACACTAAACAAAAGAATGTAATACAACGTAGTCAGTGCAATAGAGGAGAGCACTTAGGACAGGCATCTGGCTCAGATGGAGTCGGGGTGGCAGGGTATCAGGAGAGGATTCCTGGGGGATGTACAGCAGGAGCTGAGGACTGGAGGTTAACAGCCCTTGACCAGGCTTCCAGGTCTGTAACTGAATGGAAAAGGGATACTGGACTCTCTTGCCCCAAAGCCTAGCACTTTGCAGTTTCCATGTTTGCATCTGCCTCAGCCATGGCTAGGACCCTCTAAGAAGTGGAAATGGAGTCCCCCAAACTAGAGGCTCTGGGTGTGAGGGTGTGGCACTCAGGAGTGGTGAGGGTGTATGTGTGCATTTGGGGCACCATTAAGTTTTCCCATCTGTAAAACAAGGGTGTTGGACTTCTAGATGATCCCCAGGGTCCCTTCTGGCTCTAACATTTCATTATGTTGTGATTTTGAGAAAAATGTTTTGCAAAGCAAATGAATAGTGTAAACAAGATTATGAAGAGAATATTTGCCTTCTTAAGGGAATAAATTGTTCTCCGGCACATCAGGAGCATTCATTTGTATATAAACAACGCAAATTCTGTATAAGCAAGGGAGGCTTGTTTTCTTAGGTGTTCGGTAAGTTAATTACAAATAGTTCATGTCAGTTTTGCTGATCTATATGTATTAGGAAGTAACAGAGTTGTGTTTATTTTAAATACTCTATGCTTCTGAATGCTCACAATTTCTTGAGTACTCACAATGTCTAACTTTTCCCGAATCAGTCTGAATTTTCTTACTTACATTCTCTCTTTATTCAGTGGGCTATAAATATATGAGATTTGTTTTTCCAAGAAGGATTTGGATAAATTCATCTTTGTGTTACTTGGATGTTAGAGATGTCAGCTGAACCCTACCCCATTTTCAATCATTTTGAAATGGCATAGGAATGAATACACAACAAATTCTGCAGCCTGTTATGATCCAAAGCCCTATCTGCACTCCCAATGTCCTGGGGTTGTTCTGCATCTTTCTTCTGCTGTAAATATGAATGCCACTCCCCTGCCCGTGCAATATCAATCACTACCTAGACTTCGACTGAAAATTAACACTTTGCAAGTATTTTATTTGTCTATACAACCGTATTAAATATTTGAACATCATACAGGGATAGCTACGCACAGTGCAAAGTCATTCTCCTGGTTCCCTGCTCTCTGTGCCTCGTCCTCTTCTCCCACATTCTGTCTCTTCTCCCCTTTCCACCCCAAACCTCTTCATTCACCTGCCATCCACCTTTCTTAAAAGCAAAACAAATTACTAATTACATCCCTTGTCTTAAGCATAGTTACTGACTGATCACTTCCTGCAGCTTAGCCAACTGGCTGCTCAAATAATCCACACACGTTGCATTGGTCAGAGTGAGTTGAGGGAAAGATTTCTGGAGGAAACACCGGTCCACTTAGAGGGATGAGAGAGCTGGGGAAGGAAAGGGGTGGGTATAGGGGGATAGGAATGAGTTTCCAGGTAGAAGGACTAGCCTGTGCAAACCTTAGAAGCATTTGAGAGCATGGCAAGTTCAGAAACCTCCAGTAATTCTCTATGTTTAGAGCTTAGAGTGGTTGTGTGAGTGTGTGTGTGTGTGTGTGTGTGTGTGGCAGGCGAGGGTGGTGGGGGGGAGTAGAGGAGAAGGCAGGGATCAGTTACATCATGAAAGACCTTTGTGTGTAATATTAAGAAGTCTTCATTTTCTCCAGTAGGTGATGGGAGCCCAGTGAGGCAGTACAGCAACAGCGTGATGAAGCAGTAGAGCTAGATGCAGAGATGTCAGATGAAAGACAAGTGCAATGTCAAGGGCCTGGAATAGCCTTGGGGCAGGAGGATCAGAGGACTTGGCATATTTAAAAAGTGAAATAGGAGATCAGTAAGATTTGTAATTGATTGGTTATATGGTGAGGGAGAGGGAGAAAGAAACTGGATAACACCCAATTTCTGTCTTGAATATTTATTTGCCAACTTAGGGAATACAGGAAGAGAAAGAACAGAAATTGAGAGATGTTCAGTTTTGGAAGTATAATATAACTTGATGTATCATTGTGCAATCTTAATAAATTAAGCAAAGGTATAAAGTCCTACTTGGATATCATTTATGGCACACTTCAGGCAGTAGGATAGACAAGTTCAAAGTCATGACTTTGTTCTGCCACATTTGTGATAAATGCCTGGTGCGTGACTTCCTCATCTAACAGATTCTGACCATATCGTTTTTTATAAGCCATGACCCGTGATTTCATTTGTCACGTCACCATAAACTTACTACTTGTCTATCAGAAACTAGGCTTGATAATGGCTGAGAATGTTCTGCTTTGTTTCTTTAATTAGTTTATTGAACAGTTTAAATTCAATGTGGTACACATAAACAATTTAATTTTGTCCCTAGCCACCACCTTCCAAACACACATGGTCAGACCACCTTCCCAACCCCTCTCCCCAACCTCGATGATATTTCAGGAAGATTGCATACATTTTCTGGTCATTTTCAATGGTGACAGCAGTTTAATTTCAGCATTTAAGACTTCTTTTCAGGTACTAAGAAGTTTGGATCAGACTATAGCAAGACTGATATCTCATACCCAGTTTAGAATTCCCACCCCTTTTCTGGGCCTTCCAGGTAAGAATGTGGGAATGGAGAAGTAAAAGAAAAAGCAGACATTTTTTTACTTAACTGATCCTGCGGATGTGATTCTCATCTGGCTTATCCTGGAAGGCTATCATATATATCCCTACATGTGGCAGGAGATCCAATGAGGGCTCACAGAAATTAGAGACAGACCACTGGTACTCTATATCCCACAGTGTCCTGAGGTGGGACACCAACACCAGATCTGCGGGGTGCTCACGGGTTGTCCCAGATTTCTAAGTAGCCAGGAGGTCATTAGAAAAAGGGAACCAATCACTAAATGTGATTTCTTTATGAATATCACGTCCTTCTGATCAGAGCCTGAACACGCATTAGCTCATGGAAAGTAAACCAGAAAACCAAACCCGTTGCCGGCAAGTCAATTCTGATTCATAGCGACCCTATAGGACAGAGTAGAACTGCCCCATAGGGTTTCCAAGGAGCTCTTGGTGGATTTGAACTGCCGACCGTTAAGCTCTTAACCACTGTGCCACCTTTTATTGATTATAAAAAGAAGCAGACAGCGCACAACAGACAAGCAGCCCATACTGGCTCAAAAGCTGTCCAGGCAGAGATGCAAAGTTTCTACACACACCCCACTTTGTCCCGTAACGAGGCAATCCAAAGGGTCCAAAGGGGACATTTACACAAACTCTTCCATGCGTGCCTCCACCTGGCATCATCTGTGAGGGACTCAAAAAAGGAGCCTACTTTCTGCTGGTCCCCCCGGCCAGGTAGGCTTAATTAAGTGGGCTGAGAACTTCTGCTACATGTGCTTCCCACTAATACCATAGCTGAGGGACAGATTAAATGCCTCCCCCAGCCATTTTTATACTTCTAAGCCCTGGTGGTGTAGTGGTTTAGAGCTACGGCTACTAACCAAAAGTTGGCAGTTCGAATCCAACAGGTGCTCCTTGGAAACCCTATGGGGCAGTCCTACTCTGTCCTATAAGGTCACTATGAGTTAGAATTGACTCGCCAACAACGTGTTTGAGTTTTGCTTGTTACGGTTATGTGACACAGTCCACGCACAAAGGGCAAGGTAGATTCTCCCAGTCTGACCACAGGGGTATGGGAGTGGGGGGGGGCAGGGGGGTGGGGGTGGTCAGACACGTTGGTACCAAGCCTGACATTGTATCTCTTTAACCCTGCTGACATTTAGACAAACCAGTAGACTCCAGTGGGGAGGGGTGGTGGTTTGTTCCTTCCTGAAGCCCAAAGATGCTACCAGGGGGAAAAACAGGGAAGACATGGCCGCCTGGCTTGTCCGAAGGACTGCCTCCCCACAGCTGATATGGAAACTTCTTTTTTGAAAGGTGAAGGTACCCATTTCAAATTGTTCTGTTTTTCTAGCTGCATTCCAAGACCCCAAGGAAAGTTCCTATTAACATCCAGTTATTTGTTTGTTTGGTTTTAATTTTTAGAAAGTTGGAAAATGTGACACGGAGGCCACGTTGTCATGCGTTTGATAATCTCACATGTCAGAAATAAGGTGGAGTCTATGGGCATGATTGGTGCTATAGGATGCAACTGAAATTGTCTCTTCAAATCAAATAAAATTTAAGACTCTTTGAGACAAAGACTGTCCCTCACCACAAACGGAGAATATGTAATGAATTCTTTTTCCCTATGCCTTTCTTCAATTTTCTATTTAAAGACATTTCTGAAAATATGTGAATAATGCAGCTTATCTCTCAGATGGAAAAGAATTTTCTTTTTGGATTGGAGGGCTGCATATTTATTAATAGCAGTAAAATTTTCCACGTTCTATTGTATCAAATGGGATGCTGACTAAAATATGAAGGAGCCTTCGCAGCAATAACAACAGTAACGGATGAATAATTATAAAAGCTATATGGAATTGAAAGGCATTTTAATTTGTCATTACTTCTGTGTGTTCAGAAAGGCTCTGAATAATTATGCTGACTATAAAAATGGAGAGTGATATTTTTCCTCATTATGGGATTAAGTTCTTAATATACCACTTTTACTATAAGTTACCAAAAAATCTCTCTCCGGTTTCCTCTAACGATGTAATAATCATGACTTGAAAACTGTTCAGCTGTCAATGAGTGTGGTCTCCTTACTATTACATGCAGATGCTGCACATCAAACTCATTTTAATTTGAAGAGTGTTCATCTTTGCAGTTTAAAAAATTAGACATTTGCTCAGTGAGAACTTCCAACCTTTATGTGATATTAATTCATGGAGATGACAATGATGGTAGCATTTCCATAGGTCATGAACTGGATAGTGGTAGAAACAGAATATAAGATTTTAAAGCAGTATTTTTCTTTTTTATAACAAATATTAAAAAAGGCTTGTGGTTACCAGGGCCACTGCAAGGCAAAATTTCCAAGTTCTTTTTACAAAAAAAGAAAAAAAGCATATAGTCTCTTTTGTTTTGGACTCTATTATACCAACAACATGCAAATATTTTTATCCAGATGGTAAGAATATTCTATAACAGCCCCCCCCCCTTTTTTTAAATGAAATTCTAAGAAATGTTGTGAGTTTCTAGGTGAGTGGTAGAATTTTCTAGCTTGTGGATTGTCATTTCATTGCATCTAAGACATTTGCATCTGGTAAGGGATAGGAAAATTTATGCAAGGATTTTAATCTCCTCCAGCACTTTCACCATCCTTCACTCCTAAAATATAGCTTTAAGGCTAACCACCTAGAAAACCTTGTAGAGCAGTTCTACTCCGCACACATGGGGTCATCATGAGTCAGAATTGACTCCACAGCAATGAGTTTGTTTTGTGTTTTTTTGGTCAACTACTAGAAGATGGAGCTCTGGTGGCACAGTGTTTAAGAGCTTGGCTGCTAACCAAAAGGTAGGCAGTTCGAATCCACCAGTCGCTCCTTGGAAACCTATGGTGCAGTTCTGCTCTCTCCTGTAGGGTTGCTATGAGTCAAAATCCACTCAACTGCAACGGGTTTGGTTTTTTGATTTACTAGAAGATACTGTTTCTACAGCTGCATTGTAGCCAGAGGGCATCTTCAGTAACCTGAGAGAAATCTCCTACATAAAATGTCAACAAAATCGTCTCCTGATTTTGATCTTTTCCAGACTTCAACTCCCACATCTGTTAACCTTTTGCCATTAACTCAGCCAATTTAAGACTCAATGTTCTCACCTTTAAAATGGGGGAAATGACACCCCATTAATAGGTGGTTGTGAGAATTCAATTAAAATGTAAAATAAATGTGAAGTTCTTGACACATAGTAGGCATGCAGTAAATGGTAGCATCTTTTTACCAAAACTAAACTAATAGCCTTTTAAAAATTAGTTATCAATTTGATTTAATACCTTTTGAGAGGAAAGCCAGAAAATATTGTTCCTATTTATCTAATTGAGAAAATTCTGAATGAATGGAGAATGAGCTTTATAATTATTAGAAGTCTAAATGCTGTAATGTTGTTCTCCGATCCTAACAAAAGGGTTCTGCATGCATTTATACCTGAAACTTAAAGATGGTATATGCAGCATGCTATTAAATACAAGTCAATTCATTATTTTTATTTTAAGAACATTCAAAATGAATTTAATGTCTGCATTTGACAGTGTAAAGGTATGAATTTTCTTCTACAGACATGGAGATAACATGGGTAATTAAAGTATCGTATACACAGATTGTTCAGACTCTAAAATATTCACCGTATAAATTCAGCTTTATTTGAATTTGATGGCTAAAGTGATGTGGGGGTGGGGAGACATTGAAAGAGAGAGAGCAGAGAGAGAGAAGTTGGAATATGTAATTATGAAAGAAGGTAAGACCATGTTCCCTTCTGTCTTATAGCCTGAAGAATAAGTAGTGAAAACATCAATCAAGAGATAAGAAAAAATGTCAGAATTTCTCTGCTGTGGAGAATTGCTTATCAACCACCAGAGGAGGATTCTTTCTTGAACAATGAACATTTCTTATGAGGATTCACAGATTAACATATGACTAATCTTGGTTTTGGAAAGTGAAGGAGGTTTCTCTCTTTTTTGCTTTTCTTTCTTTCTTTTTAACTTTGTGGTAAGTTATAATATTTGGATGGATTTTTTAATTCTTTCCTGATAACATATTCAGCACATGTTTGAAGGTGTAATCTTGCAGCAAACTTAAAGACAGTGGAAAACTTTACATTTCCTATTTATTCTAGATTTCTGCAGAGTGTAATTATTCTGTTAAACCCTTGATGATCGTGATGTAAACCACTTCCACCCAGAAAAAAACATCTTTCTTCATCATGTTGAACATGATCGGTGGCAACAGGTACAGAACCAGAATGAATCCCTACACAGTCAATGATACATAAGGGACAAATACTGGTCCGTCTTGTTTCACCTCAAAAATGTGAGCCGGGGAAAAGTAGAATCTTCATCATTTTTTCCAGTCATTCAAGAGCTACGTCTCAAGGTTAAGCCAAGTTCCCTCTCTTTGCAAGCTGCCAAAATAATAGCTTAGGAAAAGAATTCGTTTGCCTGCATGTTGATCCTTTTAGGCACAAATGTCTTAACAACAGCACCCTTGATGAAATGTTTTCCCCAAAGGCACCTGAAAGAAGAATTATAAACCCCGGAGTGAGATGGAAATAAATGAATGTTTCTTGTGAAGTTAGTCTGAACTATGGGCTTTTCATCTGGGATACTGGTTATTTGGAAAGAAGTGAGTAAAACCTGAAGAACTGGCAGCCTTGGTGATGTTGAGGGTTCTATTTTCTGTTTCTCGTCGAAGTCATGTGGCTGAGCCAAGATTCAGTCACTTGGGAAAGAACATCACCGACCAGTACTGCCGACTGGGAAACTGTTCCTCTCTGATGGGCTACGTCTCTGAGAGCAAATCATAAAACCTTTATGGTTTAACATTCTGCCGATGTGACTGGACTTGGTGGCCTGCGAACTGACTACAAACTGGACATTTTGCTTCTGTTAATGATGCTTATCAGTGCTTCAGCTGGGACTCCAGCTAGGGATGCCCTTTGTACAGTGTGACCACAAGCAATTGATCTTCTGGTGTCAGAATTTTCTGGACATCCACGGTTTTTCCACAGAGAGCTGAGGTGGTTACAACCTAGTGAGCAATAAATGAAACGACGTAGAAATGCACAGTGTTGTTATTAAGGTGGCTGTTTCCCTGTGTTTGAAATTTGGCGCCGTTCCCTCGAGAGTGTAGCCACTCAGGAGGGGCCGGGATTGCCAGTTGTCTGTGCCTGTCAGGAGAAACAACCACACCAGCCGCGTACTACCAGGGAGAAGGAAGGAGAGTCTGATGGGAAGCAATCTATTCTGCACCTTCAGAAAGCAAACAATAGAGCTACAAAATCCCAGTGATGGCTTTTCTTTGAATGTGTAAAATAAGGCTTTATCTGTCAATTCTGCTGTAAAATAAGCACTGTCCAAGTAAAAAAAAAAAAAAAGAAAAAAAGAAAAAAAAAGTCCTCTTTTCTGTATGCGCTTAGTGAATGAGTTAATACCCTGAAGTGTGTGTATGTGTGAGTATATGTTTAAATAACCCAATATAGAAAATCCTATGAACATAGATTTCTTTTGTTTTACAGAGAGGCTATGACAAGCCTATTACGGATAAGCTCCCGCATATAATAATCAGCTTATTTCAGAATTCCTCATCTAAATAGCGTTACTGCTTGGCAACCTACCAAGTTCAAAATGAATACCCTGTTAGTTTCCTACCCCCCTTTCAAATTTCTTTATGTTTACCTTTGCAGATAAGGGAGATTATCACTCCCCTGTACCGGGATATATTCAGCTTTATGCAGGAAGTGCCCATGAATGTTGTTTATATTTGGGGAAGTCTCGAATGAAAACATCCCTACTTGGGAAGCTAGCTGTTTTTTTGTTTTGTTTAGTTAGGTTGTGTTTGACCTCCCAACTTTTTTATGAATGGATGGGATGTACTCCCATGGGATGTAAAGTAATGTCCTCAAATAGTTAAATTACTTCCAATGGAGAGAAAAGAGACTCCAGTTGACATGGCCCTTTCACGGCCTATGGCATGGTGGGACCTGGAGCTGCTGTGGGAGCACCACCTGGTTACAACCCCAATTCCTGGAGAGAAGAGGACCCAGTCAAGTGATCCAGTCAAAATCTCTATTCCAGGAAACTAGGGGAGAAGTCAGAATTCCACTCGATGGCAATGGGTTTGGTGTGTGGTTTGAGGGGAGAAACCAACCTATCTGAAAGAGTGCAAGTATCAAAATGATCAATATTTAAAGTACTTTTACTATTCCAGAATACTTATGGTAATGCCACCTAAGGTCACCCGGTGCTGTCCATTTGAAGTTCTGCTCCAGTGGGGAAATCATGATCGAAAATTAACATAAAACACAAGCCTAATGACCTCCTTGTATTAGAGGAAAGTGATCTATGTTTAAAAGAAACTTGCTAAGTGGTTGAAATAGTCTCTCTCTTCTTAAACAGATAAGACACTACAGTCTCGATCATGCAATTCATTTACTTTGCAAAGAGATTTTCTTCTTTAGTCCAGAGGGGAGCTTCAGGCCAGTGTCCACAAATGCTGTGATTATGAAACCCAAATTAACGAGCTTTCGTTAAATACAGTCTCTGTAGCCCAGTGCACTAGTAAATCTGATCATAAAACAATCTGCTAAGTAGAGAGGACAACAGAGATGCCCCTGTGCTGATAAGAATAGTAATAAAACTCTCCTCTGCAATAACTTTACTTCAAAGACCAATAGAATTTGTTTTTAATTTGCCTCTTAGATGACATATAAACATAAATTGGAACTGCAAGCATCTGAACAGCATTCTATTGAAGTGAGTTTATTAGGCCAACCAGTCCAAAAGAGGAAAGATATGAGATGGATGAAAAATGGGAATATTTCCACAGGGGAATTAGAGGCCTCAGGGAGTCGAACCTCTTCTCAAGCTGATCTTTATGTGAGGATTCTGACAGGCCAGGGTAAGCAGAGCATATTGCATCCTTGTTTACAACCCAATAAGAAAATAACCCTGCTTAAACAGTCTAGTAATACAATAGCTACATTCTCTACCTTCCGTCCAAGCTAAATATTCGTTGTCCGTTTGACCAGCTTGTACAGGGAACTGATTGTTTTTCATTTGTAACCAGAATAAGAAGGGTCTGACCAGAGTATTATTGGGGGACAGCTTATTTCCTTTGCTGCTTCTTACCTAATTAAAGTCATACTAAACTACCTCATAGGGACGTGGTGTGCATCAGCTAATTAATAAAAATATAAATTTCTATATAAACGCTGCATTCATTTGTTTTCTAGCTTGAGATATGCATGCCAAATCAACTAACTGGATATTTCACTGCAATAGTCATGTTTATAAATTGGGCTCTAAGTTGAGTTTACAAATATCTTGTAAAATGAAATGCTGCAAGTCCCACAATGGATTGAGAGGATCAAACCCAAATCTGGCACAGATAGCACCTGGGGAACAAAAAGCACCTAGAAGCAAAACCAAAAAGTTTTTTTTTTTTTCTTTAGCAGATTTTAACATAAGCATTTTCCAAAGGGAGTGTCAAGGTTGATTTTCAAGAGTATATTAAATAATTTTGTATTAGAATAATTAAAGCGTCGCAGTTTTTGTCAGCGATTTACATTTAAAAGAAATTAAAGTGGGTTTAAAGTTATGCCTATAAAGTGATTCTTACTTCCGTCATGAGTTTTGAGTAAAGATAAAGGGAAGTGTCACAGCTCATCTGCATATTTCTAAATACCCACGAGGAGGGGCGTGAGGATGAACATCTGCCCTGATTTTTGTCTTTGTGGGAAAACGTTGAACGCTGTTATTTCAAATGGTATAGTCTAAAGAGAAAAGAACAAAATTAATATCTAAATCTAACAGTTTCGTAGTAATGTCACATAAATGCTGTATGGAAACTAGTTAAAATTATTTCACTTCTGGCTCCATTTTGCTGCCATTTTTCCCTGTATGATTAATTGCTCTTTAGTCACTATTCTGAGTAGCAGTTTTATTTGCTAAATTCAAACGCCTCAATTTAATTATCACTTTATTCTGACCTTTAAAACCACATTCTATAATCTTCAAATTATATGAGTGAAGGAAAAAAAAATCTAATTTTACCTGCCCCCACAACCCCAACTACCATTAGCAGGTTATGTTGTTTCTGAAGCTGAATCCATCTATCGTCATGTGCGAAACTTTCACGTCAGCTGTGGTTGTTTAACGTCCAGGCTAAAGTTCCCTCATTCCACAGGCAGTCAGTCCCTAGGACCAGCAAGGGTTGATTCAACTTCAGAGAGTTAAAGTAATACACAGTGTGGCCTATTTGGTTGGTAAACTTTATTTTTTAATTACAGAAAAAAATAAAGGTGAAATCACTGTAGGCAATAATGAATTTCTCTCTTGCAGCCTTGTTTTACAACTCTATTTTGAGAACTCTCAGCACATTTTCTTCTTGAATTGTTGCTCCTCAAATGATTTAAACATCTGGCTCAGGGCTTCTGGTTCAAACCCCTGCAGAGAATTTGCATTTCTAGCAAGTTCCCTGCTGAGAATTTGCATTTCACCCCAGATATACTGAATCAGAATCTATAGTTTAACACGATCTGGTGATTCTTATGTATAACTTCCTGGGAACTTGTTAGAAATGCAGATTATTAGCAGGGAACTTGTTAAAAATGCAAATTCTCAGCAGGGGTTCTAATGAGAACAAACAAGTTCAAAGCCCTGGTCTGACTATAACACAATTTATGAAGAAACACATAAGGTTTCCTTGTGGTGGCCGATTCAGTGGTCAAAGATTCTACATTGATATATATATATTTTTAATTGCATATCCTCATATTTCTTGAAATTGTCTTCAAAGCAGGGGTGGAGTCTTAATCAGCATACCTAACAACATTAGCTCTAATAACTTAGCTGTTAATAGTTCAAAGATTTGCCATGTTGAATCAATCTCATGACCCATCCATCCACTACTATAGTTGTAAGTAATCTCCAAGAAACTCATAATGGGAGAATATGATTAGCCTTCCTGATATTAATTGCAAGAAAAATTTTAATACCACATATGTGTAAGCAGGGTAGTAATGATATTTCCCTATTTTGTCAGCAACGTAATCTTTATCTGCTGAGCCTAAGAATAATGCAATGGAGGTGATCATTGTGCAAGGAGGATAATCAGGAGCAACTTTTACCCCAGACAGGTGGTCAGAGCCTCAGGGAGAACCTGTAGAGAAATGACTCTAGGAATTCACAGTCATCTTCAAGAATATAGATTGTTGTTGTTGGTGTTGTTGTTAGGTGCCCTTGACTCAGTTCTGACTCATAGTGACCCTATGTACAACAGAATGAAAAACTGCCCGGTCCTGTGCCATCCTCACTATCCTTGCTATGTGTGAGCAGCCACTGTGTCAATCCATCTCTTTGGGGATCTTCTTCTTTTTCGCTGACCGTCTGCCTTACCAACCATGATGTCTTTCTCCAGGGACTGATCCCTCCTGATAACATGTCCAAAGTACATGAGATGAAGTCTCACCATCATCCTCGCTTCCAAGGAGCGCTCTGGCCATTGATAAATGACTTAAATTTTCATTTCTTTCTTCTTGTGAATAATTCTACCTATTACTTGTTAGATCCACTTTGTGGCCTTCAGTTTGATTGGTTATAAGGGCCACATATTCAGAGCTTTAGGTGGATTCTCCTTTTCTCCATCACTTTTTTGCTTAACTAGTGCTCACTATTTAAAAAAAAAAAAAAAAAAAGTGACCAGTAACAGGAAAACACAATCAGTATATGGAGAACATTTGCCATTTTGAAGACTTTTTTTTTTAATCCAATGAGTTTCCATTTTTTACTAGGTGTACATATTTTTAAAAGTCTCTTTCTTTATTTTCCCCTTCTTTACCACTTAACTGAAGGCCAATTACAAGCCCATCTCCTTCCTGCTTTATATAAGTTACCATCTCTCCATGTCCTTTAGGTGTAGCGAGTTTAATCGTGATGAAAGCTAATCAAGTACTCTTTACAAGCTACCCACGGGGCATGTAATAAATTGAACATTCCACCTAGGGACATATATCAGCCATTTACTTCTTTAATGGTGTCGAGGTATAAATGAACTAAGTACTTGAGTTTTCTCAATCACTCGTTGGTTCTGAAGCTGCCCATCTTCCCAAAAGAGTGATGAGCCTTTCTTTGCTTGGACTCGAACTCAGTGCTTACCCATTTTCCTATAGTAACACTTGTCTTAGTTACTTCAGGGCCTCTTCTATGTAGATGTACAGACACTACTTTCAGGAAATGTCTCATATCTAATTGATTTGAAGAGAACAAACTATTTTTCCTTCTCAATGATCTTGAGCCAAAGTTCTTCTGAGAGTAGAGATGAGTACCCCGAGAGAGAAAAACACAAACAAAAACCTAGTACTTCTTTTTTGCAAACTCTATAATGTACTAAAGAGTTTCTATGTGTTATGTTTATCATATACACATTTATTAATATAGTAATTATTTATTGACTGAGAAATGCCAGATAAGGGGTCTGCTATAATGGAAATTGTACAGGAGTTAGAAACACCTGGATTTAGAATCTGGTTAAGCCATTTATTTGCTCTGTAATCTTGGGCAAGTTATGTCATTTTTCTGAGCTCCAATTTCTCAGTGTTTAAAGTGAGGCTAATGTTGCTTTCCTTATATAGTTGCAAAGATTAAACAAACTCTCTCTCTCTGTATTTCTTCTGTCCTCCTCTTCCCTACCATCCAACTAGCTACTAATTGTTCAGTGTAATTTAAGACCATTCAATATAAGAGCTACAAGAAACCTTTAAGACCATCTTATCCATCTTCCCATTTTTGGACATTTGTATGTTTCAAAATATGTGATGAAATAGAACCTTCCACAGGAGAGGGTCACTGCTAGTATAACTCCTATTGGAAATGGCTTCCCAGAAGAGCAGAGCCTGGAGTGTTCCAGAAGCTGTCAATGTGAATTCCAGAGGGGCAACCTTATCTTCCTATCTGCCCCCCTACCTCCGTGCATCACCCTCCAGTCACTAGGAAAGTCTTAGAACAGGCTCAGGCATCTCTGCCAGCAGCCCCTGCCTGCCTCTTGGACTTTTAATCAGTGCGAGGACCTCATATTTGTGCATAGGTAAAGGAGACACTATGGTGCTGGCTTTGGGAGCAGCTAGTGAGGAGAGCTAGTGATTGGCTTTTGCTTTAGCACAGAAGAATAAGACCTGTGTCTCCTGAATATATTTTTGCAGGCAGAGCAGAGTTCATCATATGTTTTTATAGAGTATTTGTATGTAGTATACATGCATGTATGCCTATAAAAATGAATCTATTACACTATGACATACTCATTTCTGTGCTCGTTTCTGTTCTTCCATAAAGATGCAGGATGAATAGCACAGCTGTGGATTATTCCCCTTTGTTCATTTGCCTCATGATAGGAGCCATTTAACTACAAAAATGAAGTGGGATTTATGACTGCCAGTCTGTTTGAGTAGTAATAAATGTCAGACAGACATTGCTGAGTCATAAAGTTTGTGAATTTGAGGCTGACCCACTACATCAATCAGCTTGCTACCCATGAGCCCCCCACCCCCACCCCAGAAAGTTAGCTGAACTACAAATGGACATGAAGATCTAAGAACTCAATTCTCCAAATACGTCTGCCCTTTGGCACCCTATTTTTATTCATTGTTAGCAGGATAGAATTCTCTATTCCTTTGCTCAGAAGACTTCCCCATGATTCACATCTGTGAGATAAGTCCCTGATGCCAGAGAAGGAGGTATGTGTTGGTATGTAGCCAGAATCCTCATCCCTGAAGTTTTATGGGGTTGGAGCCCCGTCCGTTTGGGGGCACTACAGGATTACGGGACCCACCTGACCCAGTCTCCAAGCCAATGAGACCCTTCCCTGGCCACAAGTGAAGTCTGGGAATATACTGTTCTTCTATCTAGAGCCTGCTGTACCTGAGCTACTCAGAGGAGCCCTGGTGGCACAGTGGTTAAGAGCTATGGCTGTTAACCAAAGGTCAGCAATTCGAATCCACCAGCCACTCCTTGGAAACCCTATGGGGCAGCTCTACTCCAGAGTACAAGCTATTCAAACAAATACACTGTCTCCTTATACAACCCTCAACCACAGTCCCCTTAAACAGCCCTCAGTGTTGTATATGGTGAACCTGATTGCCCAGAAGCATGATCCTTTTTCCCCATTCCTGGTGCCCAGTCCTTAAATATAAGTTGTGTTTCTTTTCCCAGCTCTGCCAGTCTTGATGGTATGTAATACTGACTCTTCTCTTCAAGGGGTGGGTCCTGTTCTCCTGGTTGGTTCCTCTGCACCAGACATTCTTAGCTTACAACCCTCTTCCTGCTAGGAGTCTTCTCATCATCTGTGGATGGGACCTTCATTGTCCTGACAAATGGTAAGGAAAAAAAAAAAAGGCATGAGTTTAGATGGTCTGCACACATTTAAAAAAAATATGCAGTTTCATTGGTTCAAATTATCTGAAGGGGTTAAAGAAATCGTTCACAGAAATAATCACGAATGTAATTTGCAACTCTGCCCATGAGTTGCAAGGCATCAAAGTGCAATAGCAAAAAGTAAGTTGATATTTAGGAGGCTGGTGTGTTAGCCATGCTCTGCCAGGAGGGAAATCTGGGCATTTATAAAGCAAGCTACTTTCTTCTCTCCAGGCTCACGTTTCTTGGATAAAACAAGGGGGATGGGTTAGATGACCTCAGTGACTGTATAATATGAAGTCACTGGAATATTAAAGAAGGTGACCATGCATTTTCACAGATGTGCAATATAACGAAGCAATACCTTCCACTTTAAGATTATTTCAGCACTAAGGAATGTGAATTAAAGCAACTCTGAAGAGTGAATAAGACCAAATTGTAAGAGGGCAACTCGGATGCCACCTGCATCATTAAATGGAGTTTGCAATTACTTTACCAAGAATATTTCACTATCATAAACTCCCAACGATGCCCAGAGAGTTTCTGGCATTTTACCCTTACCCTTAGCTGTAACGAGATGATCACTAGTGCATCTCCATTTACCTCCCATAAAATGTGATCTCTGACCCATTCACTCTTCATTGTCCCGAATGTGCAATTGTCCAATACTACACCGGTTTCGAAGCCCTGGTGGCACAGTGGCTAAGAGCTAAAGCTGCAAACCAAAAGGTCGGCAGTTCGAATCCACCAGCCGCTCCTTGGAAATCCCATGAGGCAGTTCTACTCTGTCCTACAAGGGTCGCTATGAGTCGGAATCTACTCGATGGCAACGCGTACACCAGTTTCGGCTCACAATGACAAAGCCACCTTAAGTTTCTAACCAAAATATGTCAAACACCCTAACAATTTAAACAACTTTTAATGCTGGATCAAATCAACAACATACACAGCTCAAGGGCAGCAGAAGGAAAGCTCTAGTCCCAGCCATTAGCAATCGGACTGTTTCGCAACGTAGGTGTCATCAAAAACACAGATGTGTAGGCGCTGTCAATCATTGCCGAGAGGCATTGCATTACCTGCCACCAGCCGTGTTTGGTGTTTGCAGCCCAAACAAAATGCTCTGTTACTATTCCCCTGCATCTCAGTCACAAAGAAACAGCACACACCAGGGAGCCCTATGAGAAGAAATGAGGAATTCTTTAGCCTGGTTCTGGGGCATGATAGTAAATGTCTGTAAGGGAACAGAAGAAGACGAAGGGGTCATTTCTCACGTCCGGCAGTGAGGTTGAGATCCTGGCGCGGAAAACGCAAGCCCTTTTCATCCTTGAGCACAGCCCCGTGGCGGCTTTCAGCCTTCTAGCTCTCTCCAATCGATCCCATTCGAATCCGCCTCACTATTGAGAGACGTGAACTCACTGCCTGCTGTTGTGGAGAACGCCCACTCAGAGTGGGATGGGACAAAGGGAACAATGGAGATAAAGCTTTTGAACACAGCCAACAGAAGAAAAGAATCGCTCCGTAACAACACGGGCCCCACGTCGGATGACTGCTCACTGCAGGGAGAAAGCTCTCCTATGTAATAATGGTTGTTAGGTGAATATAAATAACAGAGAGAGTTTAAATTGAGTATTTGACAACACTGAAATACTGTGAGCGTGCACTGAATTCTTTTTTTTTTTTTTAAATAAAGAGCTTTATTTCAACAGAAGGTCTGCAAAGGCATCAAACAACTCTGTTGTATCACTTAGTAGGGGAAGTATTTTCTCTGTTCCTCACAACTGGCAATGACAGATACTGTCTATGTGTGTGGGGTGGGGGATTTCCTTGGAAGAAAGTGTTTTAGGTGATTACTTAGCCAATTTGCTTCCCAGATGATAAGACTAGCAAACAGCCCGTCATCATTTTGCATATCAAATGATAATAATGTTCCCTAGAAATACTAAGGCGCTGTATTAGTTCCACTTCCCAGTCGGGGTGGATGGCGGAGCAGGGGAGGATTGGTTTCTGGTAAACTGCAGTAGTGAAGCAAGGGCTCCAGCTTGTTAGGGGAGAACGTAGGGAAAAAGGAGGGGGGATGGCAAGGAGAAATTCAAGGAAAATTAGGACGAAATGTGTAATGAGTTTTCTGAAATTTCTTCAGCAAATTGATAGTCACCTAAAGAGGACAAGTTGAGAACTAAACCTTTTCAAACCAAAAAAAAAAAAGAAAACCCAAACCCGTTGCCATCCAGTGGACTCCAATGCATAGCCATCCTATAGGACAGAGTAGAACTGCCCCAGTTTCCAAGGCTGTAAATCTTTAAGGAAGCACACTGCCTCATCTGTCTTCCACTGAGTGACTGGTGGGTTCAAACCGACCTTTCGGTTAGCAGCCAGGAGCTTTAACTGCTGCACTACCATGGCTCAGTGTCCCCTAGACTGGAGAAAGGCCAACAGTTTGCAACAGGCCTGTGGAGCACCCTCCAAGGCACCTCCCAAGGCCCAGGGTTCTGGTTCCAGTCCTGTCGTCAATGCTGACACTCTGGGAAAGTCACTCCTCCTCTCCAGGCCTCACTTGTCTGTAAAATGTAGGGTTGGTAGGAGATAACCTATCTGGTCCCTGTTCAGATCAGTTCATTCTAGACAATAGCCATACCTAGTCTTCTCTCCAAGTGTCAGAAAAACCATCGAACTGAGCCTCACCTTCTCTGCCAAACAAATTGAGAGAGATAACTGCCTCTGTTTTATTGAGAGGGATAACTCACTCTGTTGTATTCCAAGTTCCTCTTCCAAATGTGCATACTTCTCAGCACAAGACCTTTTTAGAAAAGGAAAGGGTGAGGGAAACTCCTGGTTACTGACCGTGGCTGACCTGCAGTGGACACCTCTGGCAATGCTGCCTGGTTGTGGAATGATGAGAATCGTCACACGTCCCAGCTTGGGCGCCCTCCCCAGTGAGCTACACAGAGACAAGTGCATCATGTCTCAGCAGGAACAAAAAGGCAGCTGCATCTGGGCAGAGACTGAGGAGAATAACCAAACTGCAAACATCACAGCAAGAATTGTTTGGAAGGTCCATTGAACCATTTCCAAATGACCTTGCAAACTCAGATGTGATGCAAAATTGTTCCTATCTGTTATGGATTGAATTGCATCCTCCAAAATATGTGTTGGTATCCTAACCCCTAAACCAGTGGATATAATCCCATTCGGGAACTGAGTTTTCTTTGTTATGTTAACGAGGCTATATCAATGTAGTGTATGTCCTAAACCTAATCATTTCTGAGTTATAAAAGGAACCGCATAGACACAGAAACAAGCAAGCACAAATGTGGGGAGATAGATGCCACGGAAAGATCACTAAGGAAAAGAGGAATGCCGGGGTTACAGAAGCTGAAGGAGGCAAGGATCTTCCCCTGAACCAACAGAGAGAGAGAGAAAGAGTCTTCCCCTAGAGCCAATGCCTTGCTTGAATTCAGACTTCTAGCCTCCTGAACTGTGAGAAAATAAATTCCTTTCTTTAAAGCCACCTACTTTTGGAATTTTTGTTACAGCAGCGCTAGGAGGCTGAGACACTATCCTACTATGCCTCTATCCAGATTGGGGCACAGTCTGGTATGCAGGCCATGGAAACATGACGAAGACCCAGTAGAGGGTAAGCAGTTGCCTGGAAGAGGCTGGAAATAGAGGGAATAACATTCAGGCTTCTGAGTCAAAGACACGTCAAGAGTTGGTCAGAATAACAGGTGAGTTGTCTGGGGTTTGCCGTGGCTCCTCCTTCATCTGGTGCTTGAGGGGGGCACCAAAAAGTAGACGCAGGTTGGATGAATCTGGAGCAGGCAGCAGGGACTAGGTGGCTGTAACCTTCCAGCCCCAGAGTGAGCACCTGGATGTGGGGACGATCCAGAGTTGGAAGACAGAAAACAGAATGGATGACCTAACCTCATTGGAGGCACCAAGAAGCAGAGCCAAGTGGACAAAGTAAGAAACACAGCACAGATGAACACCAGGGCAGGGGGCTCCAGGAGTAGATCCACTCTCCAAAACTTCCATGAAATTCTGCCAGATTAGTTGGATGCTCTTCCAACGTTGTTTCAGATTTCTCTATTTGTTCCAGAGAGCTTTTGAGAGGGATTCTGCCCACAACTGCTTGTGACGGGATAAATGATAGAGTTCTGTTTTCAGTCCGTTATTGGCAGGGTGGCCAGGTGAGCCCGGGTGCTTAGAGGGCCAGGACGTGGGGATTACGCAGGTACTGCTAGGCCTGCCTCAGTGGCACTGAACTACTGATTAACAGTGACCTTACAGGGGCTGCCTTAGAGAATTAGTGAAATGGAGCCTGCAGCCAAGGAACGCAGGTGGGCAAAGGCTGCTTGTAAGTGTTAACTGCTTAGGCACCTTTGTGAACTCTCAAATTAACACCACGAGATAGACCCATCTTGCGGACGCAACTCTGTGCTATTGCAGGTCTTATTTCAGAGTATTTCAGAGGCTGAAAAGACAGCATAGAACCATGCTCACAAGTTAAGGAGAAAGCTGTGTACGTATTGGACAGCCACATTTTCACATGTCTTCTTGTGTTTCTGACCAAAGGTATGAGGGAGTTAACTATTGACTGTCACACACTTAAAGTTCTAACGAGAAGTGCGTTTGCTCACCACAGAATTGGTATTTGAATTTATGTACATAGAAAAATGTAACTGCTTATTGTGCTGAAAGACAGAACTATGCTAAATAGAGTGGCACGAAGCTCTCAAAACACATAGATGAAATGTTGTCTATCTGATTAGAGACCAATGTGTTCTTCTGTTCACTAAAATAACTTGTCATGTTAATTTTCCCTGGTAATTTGTGAAAATATCACAGGCCAGTTGAAGCTCTCAACACGAGTCAGCCATATCTCACATATTATAAGACTAACCGTTTCTGAAATATCTATCCTTTTTCCATCTGAAAAATTTCTCCCAAAATCTGAGGAAATACATGAAATGAAATCACTCTGTGGAGTGGCACAATGGTTTCATTTTTCACACATTTGCAGAAAGCTATAGATAATTTACGTGTTCCTTCAATGAGGAACATCTGTTAAATATAGTAACTTTGGCAAAAGAAAATTAGATAGACCTCATTAATCCTCTGAAAGTAAGCTAAAACGACTTCTACAAGAGACTGAACACAGACAGACTCTCTATTTTCATTCATTTGTTGCTGGAGTAATTGTCAGACATGGAACACTTACGATGGATGGGTGCAAACTAATTAACAAAATCATAGCTAACATGTTGTGACTGGGGAACTTGGTCAGGTCCCCAGGCCAGAGCCTGTTATAAATGAATCAGAGACTAACGGGGGCTTCTTTGCAGACATGTCCTCACCTATAGGTGGCAGCACCCTTCTCTAAGACTGGGTACTTGGACGTCTCTACTCCTTTCCAACGCTAAGATTTTTTGAGTGCACCTTTCTACAGCTGAGCAGATGAGTCAAAGAGAAGCTAGATGACTTGCCCAAAGTCTCAACTGATTAGTTGAATTAGTTGATTAGGCAGAATTAGGGCTAGAACTGAGCGATTTGATCTCTTTAAATTCCTGTACTTGGTGCTCCCCAAGTTGGAGTGCAGGCTGAGGCAGCAAAGTGACTCAGATCACAGCTGGGCCCTGAGAACACTTGATATGCCCCTGAGATTTGAGAATTCAGTAAACAAGGCCTCAAAGAGAAATCCAAAAGAGCTGTAATCCCTAACGGTTGGTGAGACAGTTTTAACCTGCATCCTGAGCTAGATTTCCAACAAAAAAGGACACTTCACAGATTTAATGTGAAGATGAGTCTTGCAGACATATTATACCAAGACTCTTTTCCTAGAGTACAGCAGTTCAGTACTTATTGTAAATGTGTTGATGACCCTAAAAAAAAAAAAAGATGGCAGGCGATCACTTTGGTGTTGTGGAGGCCTTTATATACTGTGGAACCACTCTGAGCTTGCACAAGCATTGTTGTCTGTAGCACGTCACCACAATAACACTGAATTGTGTAATGACGCTGAGCCATCATCTGTGATGACTGAAGGCTGATGCTCCATCTCGTCAGTGGCTTTGCCATGGCTTTTCCTGGTTTTTGCTGTCGTACAATATGTTTTGCATGTTGGACAATTTGCTCTGTCCTTCAGAATTGTCACTACAATCTAATAGCTCGTTTCCGCAAGCACATACATACTTGTCCTGTTTAAAAATCCATTTTCAATATTTTGATGAATTACTTTTACTTTTTTTGCATCCTCATCAAACATCTCTTCTTACTGATACTTCCAACACCCTCTGCTTGGTTACTTATTGTACCTGTTGAGCTTAATGATGTTTGTAAACACTTCCTAACATAGCAAAAGCAAACATAATGACTGACTGGATTGTATGAGCATAAGACTACATCTGTTGGTGGTAGTCATAATTGATGCTCTTTTGCTCTGGCATGGAGCTCTGCTTGTTCTTTTAAATGTTCTTAATTTGACAACTAGCAAGCAGAAAAGCAAGGAGCCCTGGTGGTGCAGTGGTTAAGCGTTTGGCTGCTAACCGAAAGGTCGGTGGTTCGGATTCACCCGCCGCTCCTCGGGAGAAAGATGCGGCAGTCTGCTTCCATAAAGATTAAAGCCTTGGAAATCCTATGGGGCAGTTCTTCTCTGTCCTATAGGGTCACTATGAGTTGGAATCTACTTGATGGCAGTGGGTTTGGTTTTTGGTTTAAGCAGAAAAGCTTCAGTAGCTGAGTTATAGCAAGCAAAAAACAAGCCCTGAGCTCTTTCTTACCTGTTAAATGAATGTTCAAAGCTGTCCCAAACTCCCCTACCTGGGGCCAGGGCCCACCAACTGGAAGTAGGATATACTTGAAATTGTTGCAGCCTTGACTTACCCGAGCACCCTCAGAGATTTTTTTTCATGAGTTCTCCATTTTCTACAGCAGAACCCAACCCTGTCCTGGTACCAGAGAGGGAGCAAGCAGGAAACCAGAAGGCAAGTCACTAGTATCTACCCTCAGCCTCTCCCCCTCCCCAGTACACAATCCTGTGGACAAGCTGAGCTCCAATTACCTGCCCTCTTCCCTCACTCACTGTGCCCTGGGCTTTTGGGGCATCCACATCCACCAAATCTTCATTCCCCTCCTCATCACTAGATCTGGAGGACTAGTCCACTTAATAGTCTGAATGAAGGCCAGCTCTTGGCTTTATTCCTGTCAATTCCTTTGTTTGGGACAGAATTTAAAAAATGACCCTATCTCTGTCCATGCTTTTTCCCATCTGCCCTTTGCACTTGCCAACTTTCCCTTCCATATCATTGTATAGGAGTCAATCCTCCATTTCCTCCTCTGGAATTTAAAAATAATAAAACCGATTTTAAAACAGTTGTAAGGATTCGATAAGACAGTATTTGCAAAAAGTACTTAGCATGATATTTTTACCATAAGTATTTTAAGACTATTTGGTGCACAAGTTTCATAACTATTACGTCCTTTTTATGGATTGTGTTTTTAACATTGTGAACCAGCTTTCTTTACCTTGGTTCATACTTTACATTTTATTTTCTGTTACTGATCTTCCCACTCTCCTTTGTTTTAGTTTTTATTTGTTGATTTATCTTTCCTTGTTGTTGTTGTTAGTTGAGACAGCTCTGACTCGTGACGACCTTATGTACAACAGAATGAAACATTGCCCCGGCCTGCGTCCTCCCGTCAGCCTTTGACATGTTAAAGCCCATTGTTGCAGCCACGGTGTTAGTTCGTATCAAAGGTAGCCCCCTCCGCCTTTTAGCTTCTTGCATCATCTTACCTTAGATGTGCCTCCTATAAAAAGTATATTAGTGAGTTTTTTTCAACACTTACTGAGAGTCTTTGTCTTTTACCAAAAGAATTAACCATCACATATTTTGGAATCTAGTTTAAACACATAGATTTTTTTGTTCATTTTCTTTTGTTTCTTTTTTACACAACAAGAAATAGACAGGTGGGCCATCCAGGATAGTACAGCTGTTTGAAGATGTCATCAAGAATCTAGCTTCTGTCTGTCTTTCTGTTCCACTCCTCTGAGCACAGAGCTTTCATGCTTGAGTTTTTTTCTGCCCTGAGTTTTGATCTGGGGGCGCAAAGATCAATAAGGTGCATTTCTTGGTCTCAGGGGACTGACGGAGTTCTAGGTATATGGTGAATAAAAGATGGGCACAGGTTCTTTGACACTCCTCCTTCCAAGAGGTGGGGTCTGTCTCCCCTCTTTTGAATCTAGGCTGGCTTTGACCAAGAGACTATGCAGGAGTGATGCGGTGCTGTTTTCAGGTTCCAGCCTTAAAGACTGGGAGTTTCCAAATCCTTTCTCGCTACAATATAAGAAATTCCACCATTCTGCTGTAGAAACTGCAGAGAGACTATATAACTAAATGCGAAGGAAAAGGTGCCCAGCTGATCCCATCCTTCGAGCCATCCCCACAGAGGTGCAGACTTGTGAGTGAAACTGTCTGGACTTGCCAGACCAGCCCTCCTGCCAGATGAGTGGTTATTTTAAGCCCCTTGGGTTTGAACTAGTTTGCTACCCAGAAATAGACAGCCAGCCATACGTATATAAACAGACTATTATGAAACAATATGAAAGTGCAGGGGTAACTGCCTAGGAGAATACATTTTAATGGTAAATCATGCAACTATGTAAAGTGGTTGTTGTAAGGTGCTGTCAAGTCAGTTCCAACTCATAGTGACCCTGTGTACAACAGAACGAAACACTGCCCAGGCCTGCGCCATCCTCACAATCATTGCTATGTTTGAGCCCATTGTTGTAGCCACTGTGTCAATCCATCTCATTGAGGGTCTTCCTCTTTTTCGCTGACCCTCTATCTTAATTTAGCATGATGTCCTTCTCCAGGTGCCTCTTTCTAACCAACTAACAATATGCTAAAAATCTAAATTTCGGTATGCTTTTCATTTTTAATTTCATTTATTGCTGCATTTGGTAGATAGGTGTCTTTCAGTGGCAAGTGGCAGATATCTAACTCAAATCAGCATAATCAAAAAGTAGACTCACTAGCCTTCAGAACAGAGAAGAAGGAATTCTGAGGGAGGACACAGAGGCCCAGGAAGAGCAGCAGGGACCAGGTCTGGAGGGACTGAACCTCATGCTCTCCCTACCCTTCCTCATTACTACTCCTGTCTGCTTGCTTTGAAGCCGTGGTGATGTAGTGGGTAAGCGCTCAGCTGCTAACCAAAAGGGGGGCAATTCGAATCCATCAGCCACTGTTTGGAAACTCTTATCAACTCAATGGCAACAGATTTGTTTATTTATTTATTTTTTTTTTTCTGCTTGCTTCATGCTGCAGACAAGCTCACTTCACTGTTGACAGCAGAGGGTATTTTTATAAACAGTCCCGAGAAGGACTTCCGACTGGCTAGGGCTTACTCTGTTCACTCATGTGGACTAAGGTTGAAGAGGTGGGTTTATGGAATGCAGTAGAAGGGTGGAAATGCAGAGATAGCAGAAAACAAGGCTTAGGGATTATCATTATTGTCAGGAAGTTGCTTTACTTGAATATACTGAATAAATTCAGAAAAATTTCCAGAAGAGAAATATTTAAAAATAAAATGCAATGTGTTGCATGTATCATTACTTGTAAAATGTAGGGATTCAGACTGAATTAAAATCAGTAGTAAACTCCTGCTAAATGCAAAGTGTGGTATAACTCTAAGCAAGATTTAAATGACTTAAATGAATGTATGACCTTAAGAATTTTCTAGTTCAACCATGATATATAAAATGTAACTGTTTTAGCAGTCATAAAAGATATAAACATAAAAACTCTTATAGTCCATTTTGGGCCAATTTCTGTAGTTTTATGAAAGATTCAAAATGTAATTTACTTTGAATAATCTGTAAAAGAAAGGCTAGAGAGGCAATACTACTCTATTTGAAAAAGAAAAAAACATACTGATATTATTGATGGAATACTTAATACTGAGGGAAAATCATTGTAAACATATTGGTACTCTAATTACCTTACTAAATTATTTAAATGTTTTTTTATTATTTTAGGAAAGATTCTGTTCTAAAGACCTAGTAAAAGATTGAAGATGAGTGAAAGCTTTGCAGCTATAATTTGAACACATACATTTGGCTGTCAAGTGTGTTATTAAGGTACTTTGCAGGAATATTAGCATTTGTAATTCCTTTACGTATCATCCATTTCTCTTTTCGGTTTAGGGGAGAGAAATAGGTTTGTCTAGAAACTTTTGGACTTTTGCTTTTTAATTGTTGTGCTTTCAGTGAAGGTTTACAATTCAAGTTAGTCTCTCATACAAAAATTTATACACACATTGTTATGTGACCCTTGTTGCTCTCCCTATACTGTGACAGGACACTCCTTCTTTCCAGCCCTGATTTCCCATGTCCATTCAGCCAGCTCCTGACCCTCTCTGCCTTCTCATCTCTCCTCTGGAAAGAAGCTGCCCATTTTGTCTCATGTATCTACTTGAGCTAAGAAGCACACTCTTCACGAGTATCATTTTATGTCCCATAGACCAGTCTAGTCTTTGTGTGAAGAGTTGGCCTTGGGAATGGTTTTAGTTTTAGGGCAATGGAGAGTCTGGGGGCCATGTCTTCTGGGGTCCCTCCAGTCTCAATCAAACCATTTAGTCTGGTCTTTTTACTAGAATTTGAGTTCTACACTCCACTTTTCTCCTGCTCCATCAGGGACTCTCTGTTGTGTTCCCTGTCAGGGAGGTCATTGGTGGTAGCCAGGCACCATCTAGTTCTTCCGATGACCAACTCTTGATAATTCAAAACTTTTAAGTTCTATCTAGCTCTTGGTTTCTCTCTCTCTTTATTTTTTATTTAATCTGGTAAATATATAGGTAAGAATCCCTGGTGGCACAATGGTGAAGCACTTAGCTGCTAACTGAAAGGTTGGTGGTTCAAACCCACCCAGCAGCTCTGCAGAAGAAAAGTCCTAGAGATCTGCTCCAGTAAGGTCTGTTGTTGTTGTTGTTGTATGCTGCTGAGTCAGTTCCAACTCATAGTGACCCTATATGACAGAGTAGAACTGACCCACGAAACCCTATGGGGCAGTTCTACTCTGTCACATGGTGTTGCTACGAGTAGGAAACTATTCCATGGCACACAACAACAGCCACAAATATATAGGTGACAAGACATTTGCCATCTCAACCATCTTCACATGTACAGTTCAGCGATATTAATTTTGTTCATCATGTTGTTCAATTATCACCAATAACCCTTCCCAAATTTTTTAATCTCAACAGAAACTCAGGGTCTCCTAAGCATTGTGTCTTTCTTTCCCCTTTCTTCCTGCCTGTCCCTGGTAACCACTAATAAACTTTGATCTCCATGTTGTCGTCATGTGTTAAGTTGATTCCAACTCATACTGACCCTATAAACAGATCTTTATGGGAGCAACTTGCTAGGTCTTTTCTCCCTCAGAGCTGCTGTTGGGTTCGAGCCACTGACCTTTTGGTTAGCAGTTGAGTGCTTGCCCATTATGCCATTTGATCTCTATATACTTAACCCATTCTAGATATTTCATTTAAGTGGGATCACACTATTATTTGTCCTTTTGTGACTGAGTTATTTCACTCATGCTGGCTCTTGGTCTCTTTTCACTCATTTTATTCAGTACCAATGACTTCTTTCAATCTGTGCCCTGGGTCTTTGTATTTATGAATGTTTTTCTTTGGTTATATGCTTCATTATTGCTTATGTTCCATTCATTCGTCTTTAGTTGTTTTCATCTCTTTGACTTTTTAATTTTTTTTTAATCTACAGTCAGTGTAACTTTTAAAGCTTGTCCTCTAGATTGCTCTTTTGATTTTTTTTATAATATTGATTCTGCCCTTTGGGACTTCTAATGCAGATTGCAATTCTATTATTACATTTCAATTGTCTATAATCGTTGCTTCTTTTTCTGGCCACTTTTTTATATCTTCTTGATTTTCAGCCACCTGTTTTTTCCATCTCAATTTGTTATCTCAACAGCTAATATTAAACCCTTCCCTTTATAGAATGTTCCTATTCTTGAATATGATTGACAACATCAAAATCTATTTTGGTTTCATATACTAGATATTGATGAAAGATATGTTTCCTCCTCTATATTTCTAAAATATTTTCTTGGGCCCAATGCTTATTTTCTTTTTATTGTTGCTCATTTTTAAACAGATCAAGAGTGGTTAGGGTCTGTTCACCCCAAAAATGAGTGGCTAGAATTTCCTGGCTCCCCTGTTTTTGCTCGTTTGAATCTGCCTGTTACATACTATGCTGAAGGGTATATTGAACCTAAGAGGCTTTAGCCAGATTTCTGGTGCTTAGTATTTATTTATGAGCTCTGGTGGCACAATGATTAAGAGCTTAGCTGCTAACTGAAAGATCAGTGGTTCAAACCTACCAAAGTCTCCTCAGGAGAAAAGACCTGGCAATCTGCTCCCGTTAAGATTTACAGCCTAGGCAGTCTACTCTGTGTTACAGGGTCCAGTGCTATGAGTCAGAATTGACTCAATGGCACATGACAACAGACAACAGCATTTATTTATCTATCCCTCGTTGGCACAAACAGTTAAGTGAAAGGTTGTCAATTCAAATCCACCCAGAGGAGCCCAGAAAGAAAGGACTGGTGATCTTTAATTAAAACCCTATGGAGCACAGTTCTACTCTGAAACACATGGGCTGCCATGAGTTGGAATAGATTCAATGGCAATTTTTTTTTTAGCTTTATTTATCTAATGTGTATCCTCCAAAGCTGCCCTGTTTAACATAGTAGCTACTTGCCACATGTAGCTATAAAGTAATTAAAATTAAATAAAATGAAAAACTCAGTTCCAGTAGCCACATTTCAAAATGCTTAGTAGCCACATATGACTAGCTGCTAAATTATTGGATAGTGCAGATATGGAACATTTCCATCACTGCAGAAAGTTCTATTGGTTAGCACATTTCTAGACAGAAACTCATCTGCTCACACTCTACAGTTACCTGGCTATGGAAGGTTGAGTCTGTCTGTAAAATTAAAACTTTCTATGATTTTTTTCCTTGCAAGGTACAGACAATGACAATAAAATAAAATACAATCCCCAGAGTATACCACTTCCACTATTCTTCCTATCTCCACCAATTTTTATTACCTTTTTAGAATCCCAAGAAACATGTCATTTCCATTTACCCACCTCCACTGTTACCATTACTGAGAATTAGGTTCCCAAAAAGAATGTGCAAAGAGATAGCAACTGAGGAATGCGTGTGCATATGGGAGGATCTGAAAGCATAAAAAAGGTCCTGGGCGCCTCAGAAACAGCTCCTTCACATTAGATGGCTTTTGGCCTGCTGGTTTGATAAATGTCCGATTGTCTCTTAAGAAGGGGCACAGTAGGGGAATAATGAAAATCTCCTCTGTCTCTACGACTCATGTGTGTCAGAGTAGAACTATGTTCCTTAGGACTTTCAATGGCTGATTTTTTGAAAGTAGATCACCAGGACTTTCTTCTGAGTGCCTCTGGGGGTACTCAAACTGCCAAACTTTTGGTTATTCATGAGAGTGCATTAATAGTTTGCACCACCTAGAAACTCCAAAGGTAGGGAACTGTGAAACAATTGTTGGAATCAAGCAATTATCTTCACCTAAAAGTGCCTATCATATGCTTGACTTTTGATGGCCAGCTCCTTCCCAGGGGTCAGGAGCTTGTGACCACATGAGCTTCTCTTCTATTGTCTCCTCTTTGACCTCTCTCTTCCTCGTCTCCAGCTCTCTTTGTTCCCAGCAGGATACAAGTCTAGTGTGGCTTAATACCCAGCTGGAAGCTCTGAAAATATGCAGTGTTCATCACACTCTTATGATGGAGCTGAGAAGTGGAATTTTGGAATAATTTCTTTTCTGAATGTTCTGAATTGTTTTCAGATATACTTTTTTTCCTACTCCCTTTTAACGGAAAAGTTTTCTGAAATTCTAACCCAACTCAGCCTGGACTGGACTGTAAGTCCCGTGAAGGTAGGCACGCTATCTGTCTTGTTCACTGCTGTTTCCCCAGGATCAACATTGAATAAAGAAATGAATTTTTTTTTCAGCCTGTAGGAAATACATATCTTGATGGTTTCTTAAGTGACTAAATAGAATTTTTAGGGATTTCAGGATCAACAGAATCTACTTTGCTGGATGGAGTCTCAAAGTGAATTTAGTACAACCTCCTTGTTTTACAGATAAACTGAGAAGCAGAGGGATAACAAGACAAAGAGCATAGACTTTGGAGTTAGGTAAATCTGGAGTCCACCACTGATTAAGAGGCTGATTTTGGACAGTGGATTAAATAAATATCTCTAAGTCTCAGTTTTCTTACCAGCAAAATGAGATTAATGATATTTACCTTATATGATTTTTACTCAATATGTGCCTGGTTGTCACTCAACAAAGAACAATTATAATCATAGTTATTATTTTCTAAAGGCCCATAGAGAATTAGTATCAAAGTGAGTCTTCCTTTTCCCAGTCCTGTTCTCACTCTGTTTTACTTGATGTGGTCTAAGTCACATGTTGCCTGAGTCTTAATCCAGAGATCTGTTGATGGTCGGGGACCTTCAGACTAGTGAGGAGGCCAGAGCTGGAGATACAGGAGAGTTAATTAGCCAGTTGGGGGTCCTCATCTTCCTTCTCCTGATTTGTATAGAGCATCAGCATATACTCAAAATACCCAAATTCACTGGCCTGCTGAGAATTTCTCATGCCCAAGAGTTTCCTCAGAGTACCGGCCAAGTACCCTTCTGCACAGCTTTAAGCATTAAGAAACGCCTTCTTTTCTTTTTTGTTTCAGTAGTAAAAACTGATGTCACCACCTCTAGTCAGGTGGCAGGAGCATGCAGAGCAATACTGGTGAGGAGAATGAATACAAGTATATTTAACCATGCAGGTTCTAAGGGAAACACCTTCCTTTAAGCCCAACCTCAATGGAATGGAGACAACTCCTCTTCCCATTGTGACTTTTCTCTTCATTTCCACCCCTTAGATCAGAGGTCAGCAAATGGTTCCTGTAAAGGGCCAGACAGTAAATATTTTAGATATTGCTGGCTGTACAGTCTCTGTCATGACCATTTCCATTGTAGCACCAAAGCAACCACATTGGACACATAAATAAATGAGTGTGATTGTGTTCAATAAAACTTTATGGACCCTGAAATTTGAATTTCATATAATTTTCAAATGTCAAAACATTATTTTTTTTTTTTTAATATTTTTTGAACCTTCAAAAAATGTAAAAACCATTCTTAGCCCATAGACCACATTGTGGTGGCCAGATTTGGCCCATGGGCCATGGGTTTGGCAACTCTGCCTTAAATCACAGGCCAGGTTAGGTCTTTGGAGACCATTTCATTGAGACTAGAAGAGCCTCATACAAGCCACGCTAAGCAGAGAAAAGTTTGTTCCCAGCCCCTCCCACCTTCCTCTCAGTATCCAGCTCCTCACAGCCCCCCCACCCCCCCTTCTTGGACTTTCTACCTTAACTTGGGTTTTCAGAGAACTTACTCTGGCTCTTAGGTTACTTAGAACCTCCACAGCCATGCGTCAACAAACCTGCCTTCCCTGCTTCCCTTCCATGACCCTTCACTTTTCCATCATGGAGAAGAGGGTCAATGGGGCATCCATAAACTAGAAATTAGCAGTAAATCAATCTGTTTTAAATAATTTGCACCGTCAGATTCAAGACTTCCTCTTCATTTGGGTAAATTGACTCCCCCCTTTAAAGTGCAAATAGTTTTTGAATTGGTATACTGGGTTGAAAATAATTAAAGCAGTCCCAAATTTTGTTTGCCCACTCCTGGCCCTTCTGCTGTCTCTGACATTTCTTCCTGAAGCAGGTCAAAAGAAGGGGTGCATTACTGATGACACCCATTTCAGGAAAGTTGCTCATCCCCTCAGGAAAGTTGCTCATCCCCTCATTGACTTTTCTGGTTCCTGCTCCTCCCGTGCCTTTCCTGAAAGGTCTGGAGATGTGCCTCCTGTCCTGCTCTCACAGCCGGACTGGCAGGACTCAGGGTGTCTGAGCCCTGGTCCTGCTTGGGTGTCCAGCATTAAAACAGAGACAGAGACTTCCTTCCGCTTAGGCTGCAAAGACCCACGGCTTCAGCAGCATTAAACGCAGGCCAGGAATTCAGGGACATTTCCCTACTGTACCGGGGTCCCACTCCAGAGATGCTGTGTTGGTTGTTGTGACTAGAAACACCAGCTGGCAATTAAACCGGGCAAGGGCAGGAGGTGGTAGCAGCAACAATTCCAAGGTGCTGCACATTGTAGTAGAGGCTGCTGTGCCTCCCGCTGCAGGGAGGGCAGCCTGGGAAGGTTACCAGAGGCCCAGCTACTGGGAACAGCCCTACTTCAGGTCTTTCATTCATTTCAAAATGCCAGCACTTGGTCCCTCCAAAGCTCTGTCCCAAATTCTGCATTTTCCTCCCTGTCCTCCAAGCTAGTTCTGCCTGGGAAGCCCAAAGCATGCCAAAACAACAAAAAATATTATGAGCTTGTGTTCCAAGTCCAGATTTAGTACTAAACAAAGTGCAACACAGTCACTTAACCTCTCTCATCCTAGGCATTCAGTTAAACGAGGCATTGGACCAAATGAGTGGTTCTCCCTGTGCCGAAGGGCAGTAGGGGTGGAAGAACTATCAACGATGGGACTTCTTCTAAACCACATGTCAGCCTCCTCACCTCGCCCCAACCCAAATGTATCAGAATTGGTCTTGAACTTTGAAAAATCTTTGCTAAGCATTCAGATAAGAAAACTTCACCTCAGGTGGGAGAAATACTGGGTTCAGTCCTCCCTAAGGACCCCTTAAGGAGCCCTGGTGGCACAGTGGTTAAAGCGCTTGCTGCTAACTGAAAAGTCAGCAGTTTGAACCCATCAGCCGCTCCTCGGGAGAAAGGTGTGGCAATCTGTAAGGACTACAGCCTTGGAAACCGTATGGGGCAGTTCCACCCTGTCCTATTGGGTCACTATAAGTCGGAATTGACTCAACAGTAGTGGGTAGGGACATCTTCGGCTCTGACATTCTATGATTCTGTGAAAGGGTTAGATAGAGTTAACAGAATTACCCCTATGTCCTTCCTTAATAATCTATGGTGGGTTAATGAAACACTTAGTTTGAAACAATGTAATACTGAAAACCTGGTTTATATTGATTTTTTTAAGGAATTAGTTTGTGGGCAATTGGTTCCTTGCAGCCTCTGTCCTTGAGATGATATTGTAAGAGTTGGCATTGCTCTGGGTTGAATTAGATACAGGGATCTCTTGCAAATGGGAGACAGTCTGGTATCAGGCAGAGGTCTCCTAGGTGGAAGTTACGTATGATGGAAGTTGTACCTTCAATTTAGGCAAGACCAACCTAGACCGGGTGAGCTGTTGGGCAGGACAAACCCGGCCTCTGGCTGTGTTCGAGGGTTTGACTTGGTGGTGTTCAGATCCCTTTGTGTTAATCTACGCCATGCTTTCACATGAGGGCCATTCTGGGGCATTTTCCTGATATTCTATGAAGGTCAAGATGTGTACCAACATTATATGCTCCAATAGCTTCCTGTACCTTTTGTTTTGTAATACCTGTCATACTTGTAATTAATAAATTGCTTGTTGAATTGTCTGTCTTCCACATTAGAGTGTAAGCTCCATGAGAGTAGGGACCTTGTCTGTCATGTTCAACACCGTGCCTAGCATGGCACCTGGCACATCATGGAAATTCAATAAAAACCTGTTGAATATAGATGCTACCTTATTGCTTAGTGATTCTTTGCATATAAAGACTTTCCCCAAAAGAACTGTTTATTCTACAAACCACACCAACCGGAGACTTTGCAAGTTCCCTTCCACCCAATTCCTCGCTCAGCCTCAGTCCGTTGAATTTTCTGGTACTCCAAGCCCGTATTCTGGGTGATGCTTCATTCCAAGGATGAGAGAAAGCGCTATTCCTCCCTATGTTTTTTCACAAGCACCTGTCATTCTCCACGTCTCCTGGGGCCACCTGGCACAATGTTCCCTAACCTCTCCAAGTAAGTACATGCTGAGGCCACTGCCTATGGGTGTCACAGGGACTTGAACACCTGAGATGATATGACTCTGAGACGGGGAGTGACCTACAGAAGGGAAGGGACAGAACCTTCAGATCTGAGCAAAGAAATGTAAGGACTCTGAAATAGACAAAGAGGTAGCTGAGTTAAGAAGACATAGCCGGCAGGCAAATGAGACCCCCCAAACCAAAAAATTGCAAGATACAGGGGCTTCATTTTCCTTCATCAGTAAATTAAGGGCTTGGTTTAATTTATCCTCAAGCAACGGCACCTCAAGGGGTTGGGGGCAGAGGATAAGGAGGCAAGAAGAGAACAAGAGCTAGTTTGGAGGTTAGACTATGAGAGTGGATTTTGATTTTTCCTATCCTTTCTTCTATCCTTCTTCTCTTCCCCTGCTCTTAGCAATGAACCTTGAGTAAATCATTTCCAAGGTCTGGGACGGGCCCAGAGAAAAGGTGAATAGGGATTTTAATTCGCATGAGATTGCTCACTTCCGAGGTAGTGAAGCCACCTCACTTCACTTCACTCCCTAGTCTCTGTAGTCCCAGCAGCTAAAATTTAGCTGTGCTACCCTTAAGCACCCAGGGAGCTTTCAAGGTTGGAAAACCAGTAAAAGTCATGCAAAAGGAACCAAAGAAACAAGTTCAGAGCAATAATACTGTACCCATTGGAGGGAAATCAACAGAACAGGGGAAAGAGCATTTGAAAATGAGTTGACTTGTATTTATCCAAGTTCACAGGGCTCTTAGCAGGTTGCAAATTAACACTTTAGGCCAGAATCTGAATAAGCCACAGGGGCACAACAAGATCCTACTTGCCTGGAAACCAAGAAGGCCTAATGGCTCAGCTGTCACTTCCTCTATTTGGCAGGCAGTTAGAGTTTGTGTCAAGCCATTTCTTCACATTATCAAAGTCATGGAGTATTTTTACGTCTTTCAATAACACTCAGAATTTGGCAGGCTAAAGCGAGCCTTCTTCCCTGCCAATATACAATATCATCTCTTGCCTGGTAACCCAACACAGTCCCGGTTTGTTATTTGTCCCAGTCCAGCAGGAAAATAATGAGAGAGGAACAGAGGATGCCTTTAAATGTTTATGAAGCAAAGAAAGATGGTAGATTTTAGGAACTGGGAAAGATTTCTGAGCAGGGGTGTAGCAAAAGGGGCAGAGGAAGTGGTTCTAGCATCTCATCCTGGGTTTAAGCCAAAAGGGGTAAATTGTCTGGAAAGAATTTTAGAACAATAAAAGATGAATAATGGCCAGTCTGTTTTTTCTATTATAACTATGCACCAGCAATTCTAAACTACGCCAGCGATGAAATACTCCTCTTACTGTTGGCCAGCTCCCTCTGCACCCCTCCTGCTTGAGGTGCAGTTGCTTGAGAGTGAATTAAACCAAGCCCTTACATTTACTGAGGAGAGGAAATGAGGCCCCAGTATCCTCCCAAAAGCCCTTCAGCTACAGCCTCTTACAGAATCCAGGTTTCTTTTCTGCCTCTCAGAGGCCTTTCTGCCACATCACACCACCTGACTCCAGGGTTAGAACACAATGGGTGAACCCAGCAACTGGGCAAAATTTGATCATGTTGAGCAGGTGAAGAAATCTAAAAATCCTGGGAAAAAGCCCAGAAACTGCCCTCAGCACCTGCCTTGTTTATGACCCAGATTTGAAAGTTTCTGGTGCCCTGGTGGCAAAGTGGTTAACAGCTTGCCTGCTAACCAAAAGGTCAGCAGTTCAAATCCACCAGGGCCACTATGGAATCAACTCAACGGCAATGCATTCTGGATTGGTTTGGTCTTAAAGCTATTTATTTCTATCACATCTTTCTTTTATGTAAATAAAATGTTTTTTATTTCCATATTAGAAAATAAAACTATTTTCATCTAGGTTAATTTCCATTTTTAAATCATTGTGAGACGCTTCTGATTTTTTTGTCTGTTTGATTGTGTAGTGGGTATGAGTTTCAGGTCTGAAACTCAGGTGTATATATATATGTATATACATATATACATATATACACCCACCCACCCCACTGCCATCAAGTTGATTCCGACTCATAGCAACCCCACAGGGTTTCCAAGGCTATAAATCTCTATGGAAGCAGATTGCCGTATCTTTCTTCCGCGGACCCGCTGGTGGTTTTTGAACCACCGACCTTTCAGTTAACAGTTGACTGCTTTAACCACTCTGCCACCAGGGTTCCTTTTATATATATATATATATGCTGTTGTTGCTTGCTGTCGAGTGGATTCCAACTCATAGCAACCCTGCATGACAGTGCAGAACTGCCCCATAGGGTTTTCTACACTTTAATCTTTATGGGAGCAGATCACTAGGTCTTTTTCTCATGTGAAGCCACTGGTGGGTTTGAACCGCCAGCCTTTCTGTTAGCAGCCAAGCGCTTAACCATTGCGCCTCCAGGGCTCCTATATATATGTATATACATATATCTATTAATTGAAAAATAAGTTTCGTTTAGACTTACAGCTTTCATCTCACGAGATAGGCAAGAAAAGCAACCTCAGATATTTAGGCACTCTTTCACTTCAAGGTTTTCAATCTATGACCTTTAATTTCAATTTAGCTCATCCTTCTGTGAACTCCCTTGCCATCTGCCCCAAAGCCCTGCTTGAGTCCCCTTTAGCACCTGGGTAGCCTCTCGGAGGAGTTTCCACCTCCCTGAATACCTTCCTTCCCTAGGCCTATTCAGTTTGTTATTGAATTTCTGGGCGTTTTATATTTATCATCACATGTGATTTTATTTTTCTTGTGAAGTGAATTATTTCTCTCCTGGGTTTTTAGGATCTGAAATATGTTATTTAAGACCTAACTGGAGAAAGAATGAATTCAAAGAAATGCATCCTCAAGCCAAGAGAAAGGCAAGTGTGAGATTAACTTGACCAACACCCAAGTCCTGAGTGATTTTATGTTTGATTTATCCATATGAGGAAAATGAATTCATTATCCTAGATGTCATATCACCCTGAGTTATTTCCCAGGCTGACCTCCCTCCACCCACACCATCTACTTTCCAGAGAAGAGTTAAAATTCTTTGTTTGTGCCGAATCTTTGCCTTCACTCATGACCTCCACATGTCAAGCATTTGTCAAAAGCAAAGTCTTTTCCCACCTGCTTTTGCCAACACAGAAAAAAATAGAGATAAAAAGGCAGGGCACACAGAGCTCAAAGGAAATGGGAACAAATAGGAGTGGGGTGGGCAGTCCTCTGAGGGAATGGGCAGAGAAAAAAGATCAGAACCTAATGAATTTGCCATCCAGTCCCCCTCCCTGAGATGTGAGCAGGTGAAACCAGTTGCCATTCTGACTCACGGTGACCCCATGTGTGTCAGAGTACAATTGTGCTCTATGGGGTTTTCCATGGTTGATTTTTCAGAAGTAGATCACCAGGTCTTTCTTCTGAGGCACCACTGGATAGACCCGAACCTCCAACCTTGTGGTTAGCAGCTGCGCACTTAACTGTTTGTGCCACCCAGGGACTCCATGGGGCACATAGTGAAGAAAGTAACTTTCTGCTCCTGTGCCTCCTCAATTTACATAGCACTTTCATATAAATAATCTCCTTTTTCCTCATAACAGCCTAGTGCGAAGGTGCTTTACATTAAAGAAACACAACTTTAGCAGGAAGTGTCACGCCTGGGTCATTTCATAGATTCATAGCAAGTTAGAACCCAGATGGCCAACCCCATTCTGGAACACTCTAGATATTGAAGCCTGTCTTAGTCATCTGGTGCTGCTCTAACAGAAATACCACAAGTGGATGGCTTTAACAAAGAGAAGTTTATTCTCTCACAGTCCAGCAGGTTGCAAGTCCAAATTCAGGGCATCAGCTCCAGGGGAACGCTTTCTCTGTTGGCTCTGAAGGAAGGTCCATGTCATCAGTCTTTCCTTGTTCTGGGAGCCTCTCAGAGGAGGAACCTCAGGTCCAAAGGACACGCTTTGTTTTCTTGGTGGTTTGAGGTCCCCAACTCTCTGCTTGCTTCCCTTTCTTTTTATCTCTTGTAAGATAAAAGGTGGTACAGGCCACACCCCAGAGAAACTCCCTTTACATTGGATCCGGGATGTGACCTTAGTAAGGGTGTTTCAACCCCACCCTAATCCTCTTTAACATAAAATTACAATCACAAAATGGAGGACAACCACACAATACTAGGAATCATGGCCCAGCCAAATTGAAATACACCTTTTTTGGGGGACATAATTCAACCCATGACAGAGCCTAACGTGAAGAGAAAAAAATCGATTTTGGAACCAACATGGCCTTGACTCAAATCCTGTGACCTTGAGAAAATTCTTTAATGATGCCTAGTTGGGAATTACTGTCCGAATTTTTTAAAAAGTTTTCTTGTGAGAATTAAATGAGTAAATATGGATAAAGCTCCCACAAAGTGCTTGTCACTTGGAAAGAGGCCAATGAATGTTATTTGTCTTCTTTTTTTGTCCACATCACAAGCTACCTAGAAATGTCAGTTCTGAAAAAGAAAAGAGCTGGCAAGTCATAATCCCAGTTTTCTTAGGAAGGACCAAGCTCATGCCAGGACATATAAACATACAGACAATTTTAAAAATAAACAAAATACAGATCTGATAAGAAAAGAGTGGACAGTTAGTTATCTATGCTCTAGTTCCTAGTTCTTGCAATTACTTTAGGCTGTTTTGAGCTTTAAAATAAATTTAAAATTCCTGCTTAATGCCAAGTCACATCTTGGAGCAGACATAGCAAGTTGGCACAGCTCTAGTCCTTCAGAAACCTCTGGCTGCTTTTCATATATGTGTACAGTTTCACTGGAGAGTTCAAATTCCAAGTGATGCCATTGACCTATCCTCATATATTGGTTTGAGCTGCAACCCAGAGGTTGGAGTGAAGCCAGTTGGATTATTCCTTTTTGCATAGTCCCCCATTTTGGCATCTAGCGTATGTTTTCTCTTGAATCCCCCAGTCCTAGACTGATAATTCCATTGACTTTGATTAGGTAAGTAAGACATTGCTGGGAAGATGAAGAAAAAGTAGTTTAGGAGTGTTCTGAACCTTGTAGGGACAAGATGGAAACTTTCAGCTCAGAGCTGCACAAGGATATCACCTGTTATGGAGTGTGGACTTGCTTTCCAACACCTAATGTTTCCTTCCATGTGGGGGAAAATTGGTGAGTAGAACACTCCTGTCTTTTTCCTGTTCCTTTACCCATTCTGCCACAAGGGAGGTGGAGTGATTGGTCTGATTGGAAATTTGGGGAAGAATAAACTGCCTTGCTTGCTTCCTCTCCTCCAGGGAGCTAGCAGCCAATCAGGAGCCTGTATACCATTGTTTTCTTCCAGGGGTTGTCTCTGTCCTTAACAGAGTGTTGGCAGTGGCATAGGGTTTTGAGGGCTACCGTGGTCCAGCTTTGCCATTATCAAGTGGGTAGATCTACCTAGCTCAGTCTTCAATATTAGGAAGACTCAAAGCTCGTAAATATAAGTCATACTTTTCTATCTAGATTTGATCAGGAAAAAAGATGATATTTGGCATCTATCTCCCCTTTGCCTAATGGCTTAATTTGTTCAGAACCAAGAAAGAGAAGACAGGTGATATTTATTGCCCTCCCTCAAAGACTCTACCACCCTTGAATGTCCATGGCCTAGCCTTAGCCTTGTACCCAAAAAGGAACACTTTAAGGTTCCATAGAAGTGTGCAGGGCTAAACTGTTAAGTGGAATATAAGAATACAAGAATGGGGTAGCAGGAGACACAGGGTGTCTGCCTATATTGGGTATATTTGTGGACTTATCTTTAATTGGACTTATTTGTATTGAAAATAACTGAAGCAAACTGAAGTAGATCATGACCCATAGGCTTCTAATGGTTAATGTGTTCTGTTAAAGAAGCCAAAGCTGTGGGTTCAAAGTCCACTATGGTTAGTTAGCTCTAGGGAGGCAAAAACCTTTTTTCTGCAGACATGACCTTGGGAGGCCATCTTGCAAATCCATTTTATTGGTCACAGGGGAAACCTCACAAAACAGTGTAAATGGATCCGTGAAAACCCATTCCCACCAGAGGGAATACAGCTCAAAGGAGTCCGATGTGTAAGAAAAGTCCAAGCGATCACTGCATGGAGTATACTAAATGTAATAGCAGCCACAAGAGATTGCAGACCTCAGTATTATAAGGGAGAACATTTATTTAATAAAAATTTATATATTTATTACACACCTGCCATAGAGCTAGGTGCTCTGGTAGAAATCAATGAACACAAGATAGGATCTCCAGTAATACTTGGCTACCAGGATGTAGTAGGAAAGATGCACCACAAACATTAAAAAACTAGAGAAGTAGATATAAAAAGAACCAAAATAGTGGAACAGGGAGCAAATGCTAGAAAATTTCCTTGTGGGCTGGGCTGGTTCAGGGAAGCTCCAGAGAAGAGATGAGCATGGGTTTAGTATGAGGGCAGGGCTGGTGGTGACAGTGATGAGGGACAGTCTCGGTGGGAAACACTGTCTGAGCACTGGGCACTACGTGGGCAGAGTTTGTAGTATGGAAATAAACAAGAAATATTTGCAGTGGGTAGACTAGCCTCAGTGGAGAAAGTTTTGTTAAGACCAAGTGGGAGATCCAGTGGGAAAAATGGGCGGGGATCAGATCATGGAATGCTCAAATGCTGAGTTAAAGGCTTTGGGCTTTATTATGTAGATAATGAAAAGTTCTTGAGGATTCTTAAAGAAGGGGACAGTATGATTAAAAAATATAGATTTTAGGCCATCAATCTGGTACCGTACAAGATGGATTGATGAGGAAGAACCTGGAAACAGAGAGAAGAGTTAAGGAGATGACAGAGAAGTTGAACCAAGAGTAGTTTAACTTGCATGGTTGTAAAAGACTTTTGGAAAGAAGGAAAAGTCACTAAAGGTAATTATTAAGGAGTGATTATTCAGACTTAATTATAGCTTCAGTATGAAGAAGAGATTGGAAAAAGTTAAATTTCACAACAGTTTCAGGTGATATCTGAGAAAATGCAGTACAGATTTATCAACATGGAAATTCCATTTGCAAAAGAGTTCAGTTTGGAAAGGAGGCACTTCCATCAGGCCTGCCCACCTGTCTCCTGTCCTTGTCCTGCTCGAGGGAAGACGCAAAAGGCCTACCTCTTGCAGACTCAATCCTGCCCAGTTCCTGCAAAGTCAGAATTAAAGTTTCTCAGGAGCTCTTTCTAAAGTGGGGAAGCTTTGCTATGGGTCTGCTAGCCCCGTGGGCTCTACCTACATCCTCCACATCTCATGACCATTTGCCTACGACTGGAATTTGATTTTCCTAGTTCAGGTCTGCACTAGATTCAGAACTCATTTCTGAGTCCAAGTTCACTCATAGACCCTTTGCCAAGTCCTTGCTGCTTTCTCTCCCAAGGCTGCTCCTTGCTTCTGACATATTCTGTGTCACCTAGTCCTACCACCTTGATTTATCATTCTGGTATCTTTCTGATTCTAAGAACTGCTGGGCTACTCAGTCCTCAACCCCCAACTAAATTGGACCTCTGAGATATGGATGCCAGTCTGGGATGGATTTTAATTTGCTTCAGCACTTGTAGTACCTGATTTGGGAATATTGACCCTGCTCCAGTATTAGGGGTTGAATTGTGTCCCCCAAAAGTGTACGTTGTAAATCCCAACCTCTATGCCTGTGGTTATAATCCCATTTGGGAATGGGTTGCCTTTGTTGTGTTGATGAGGCAGAATTAGTGTAGGGTGTGTCTTGAGTCAATCTCTTTTGAGATATAAAAGAGATTAAACAAGCAAGGGAGAAAAGCAGAGATGGAGGGAGAGAGGTGCAAGCCACATGAAGATCAGCCAGGAGCAGAAGCTCAGAAGAGACAAGGACTTTCCTCCAAAGCTGACAGAGAGAGAAAGCCTTCCCTTAGAGCTGGCACCCTGAATTTGGACATCTAGGCTCCTAAACAGTGAGAAGATAAATTTCTGTTTGTTAAAGCCACCCACCTGTGGTATTTCTGTTAAAGTGGCACTAGATAATTATGACATCCAGAGATGGTGAGCTCTTCTTTCTTGACTGGTTGCCATGATTCTATGTTCAGTATCAGAACCAGCTCTCTGCTGATTGGTTTCTTGGAACCCCTGTGAGATGCCTGACTGTAGCTGTTCCCTTGATGGAACAGTGTGTTGTAATAGCATGGTTTACAATTCAAACGTTAAGGACGTAGCTCAACATATGATATTGGAGCTGACACAGGCAGTCAGAGTTAGACATACAGATTTTGGGGTCGTCTCCATAGACAAACACATCATTATGGTTACTGGTAAAATGAGGTTCAGATACACAGGGACACAAATGAGTCTGCAAGAAGCTCTAACAGTAAATCTTTGTACCATGAAACACTCCAATTTTTATTTCCTTTGGAAAACAAGATACTGGTAAAAAGCAACTATATTTGGGACAGAGCAGAGTAAATGATTTCTACCTCAATAATTTCTGAGAAAAGGAGTTTTAGAAATGAGCAGAGGTTAAAAGCCTGACCCTTGAGAAACTTTAACATTAAGGACATAGAAGGAGACAGAAGAAGAAAAGGAGCCCTAGAAATAGTCAGAGGAGCAACCGGGAGCAGGGCAGGGCCATGTGGGGAAGCCAAGGGAGAGGGTGCAGGCAGCTGTGGTGGTCAGAGGTGACAAATCCTAAAGAGGTATTGAAGTGACAGTCAAGCCTGCTTCTCCCTGCCCCAGAGGGACTGCTCTTTCCCATTCTTGTAAGCCTTTGTCAAGAAAGAGTTTGTGATAGCAAAATAACCTAAGATAATAGCCTTCCCTCTTGTACGTTCATGCTCAGACAGAGGGTCGAAGCAGGAGGCCTTGTCAGCCTGGCAATGATGACAAGGGTATGATAGCATGGTGGAGTTGGTGTGCTAGGGCATGGGGGCCACAGTGGCTTCCATGCTTATTTGCTTGTGTCCAAAGGACAAAATTTCAGATGCAAGAATAGAGAACAAGTGAAAATGTTCAATTCAATATCAAACAAAAATACATCACTACCCAGAGCCAGTAGATATTCTGGAACTGGCCTTTATTTCCAGTCCCTTAAATATAACAAGCTGGAAGTCTTTTTTTAAGTGCTGTATTATTCAGTCTTTGAGATGAAGGATTTGCCGTTTTATGGGGAAGCTACTATTCAACGTAGAGATGGAACACTAAGTCCTTAGCTTAGTTATTCTCCAGAAATTCTGAGCCATTCTTGATAATATAGGCTTAATACATAAAGACATATAAAGGAGCAAATATTTTGTAAGTATGTAAGTCTGCAGGTGTATAGATAAGCAGATTTGAGGAGTATGAGACAGTGCTCTGTATCTCAGGGATATTGGACACCTTCAGATGAAAACTCAAAAGTGAACATCTGGAAACTCCTGTTTCACAGCCAGTATGGATTCCTGTTTAAAAGTTATACAAAAAAAAAAAGGGATCAAATAATTTTAGAATTATTTAACTTGACTACGAGTAAACGAAGGTTCAGATACGGTGAGGGCATGATTTAGGTAGGTAGAAAATTCTAGCACCAAATTTGACACCTTAAGATGTCTTGTTCCACCCTTCATTCTCCTCTAAGAAAGCATGATGTGGTACTCTGGAGGACATTGTGGTTACATTCCAATAATCAGTATAATATTTGGGGGTCCAAGGCATATGAGGAAACCCTGGTGGCATAGTGGTTAAGTGCTACGGCTGCTAACCAAAGGGTCGGCAGTTCAAATCCACCAGGCACTCCTTGGAAACTCTATGGGGCAGTTCTACTATGTCCTATAGGGTCCCTATCAGTTGGAATTGACTCGATGGCAATGGGTTTGGTTTTTGGTTTAAGGCATATGATGGATAAGAACAGGGAAGGGGACCAGAATGAAGGTCAAAAGATGTGAGTTCAAAGTCCTGTCTCTACCCTTTACTATTTGAGAGATACTGTGCAAAGTGCTAGAATTCTCTGAATCTCAGTTTACTAATCTGAAAAAACGAAAATATTCATATGTGCTTTAGGATTATCATGAGAAATGAATAAGCTAATACGTGAGAAAAGTTTGGTAAACTGTACAAGCACCAGGAAAAGACATTTTTAAAGCACAACTGGTTACTGTGAATCAAATTCAGAATTCAGAATCAAACTTCAAGGAGAGCAAATGGCCAAAACGTCCAGGAGGAAGAAGTACTAAGTACTAAGATAGGTTTAATTTCTAAAACAACAGGGATCTCCATTACTGACTTTATTGGCAGGTTAATTAAGAACTCTGTTAGTAATAGCATTAAGGAAGCTGGCACATTCTCAGTTCTCACTGACATTACCCAAGACGCAGATGCTGGATGATTTGCTCAATAATAATAAGACAGGTCAATCTATGAAAAAATGTTTTCTGTGTAGGAAACTTAAATGTCAACCCTCAGAAGAAACTTACCTTTTCCCATAAGGCACTGTAGCATGCCAGGAGGAATACGCCGCACCCAAGATGAAGGGAAACTCTGGGATGGTAGCTTATTTCAAATCATTTCCTGTCATTCAGAGGTAACTTTAAGTAAGATATTTATTTTCTTTAGCTCTCGTTTCTTTCATCTACAATAATAATAGCAATAAATAATCCCACATAACAGAGTGTGGTGCAGATTAAATGAGATAATATACATTTTAAAAAAAAGCAAAACAGTTAATGACCCCGTGTGTGCAGAGTAGAACTGCTCCACAGGGTTTTCAAGGCTGTGACCTGACCTTTCAGAAGCAGATCAGCAGGACTTTCTTCTGAGAGAACTCTGCCTGTGTTCGAGCCACCGACGTTTTGATTAGTAGTCCAGCACTTAACCAAGTACACCACCCAGGGACTCCTAAATACATAAAAGACATGGCTAATAGCACTAAGATTGGAAGATAAAATTTCAACACCTTAGTTCCCATCCCTCCCCTCCTCTGTACCTTCGGAGTTTACAAAGGAATTCAGAGCTGTTTGGTTGTGTATATACTCTTCTGAGGGTTGCAAGTGATTTGCAGGAACTGAAAGAACTTATTTTCTTTTTTGATCTTACCTTCTGAATGCATTTTCAAGGAGCCCTGGTTGCATACTGGTTAAGCCTTTGGCTCCTAACCGAAAGGTCAGCAGTTCGAATTCACCAGCCACTCTGTGGGAGGAAGATGTGGCAGTCTGCTTCCGCAAAGGTTACAGCCTTGGAAACCCTACAAAGCAGTTCTACTCAGTCCTACAGGGTGGTTATGAGTCAGATCAACTTGACCGCAACGGTTTTTTTTTTTTTTTTAATGCATTATCACCTCTAGATTAATCAACAAAGTAGTGTAATCAAGTTCACAGTAAGAAATCCTCCTGACTAGACAACGAAAGATATCCTATCTCATTGACCAGTCATGTTAGTATTGTCTTCTCCACCTAGAATATTTAGGATTTTCTGTGGAATGTCAGAAATGTACTTAATGAGGACATTTAAATTCTAGTATTGAAGTTTTTGGAGCCCTCTTGGCACGGTGGTTAGGAATTCTGCTGCTAACCGAAAGGTCAGCAGTTTGAATCCACCAGCTGATCCTTGGAGACCCTATGGGGTGGTTCTGTTCTGTCCTACAGAGTTGCTGTGAGTTGGAAATTGACTGGAAGGCAACGGGTTTGGTTTTGGTTTGGGGGCAAGTCATTTTCTTCCTTGAATTTTCATTTTCTCAACTATAAAAAAAAAAAAAAAAACTACCATCTTTTATGGATAGTTGTGAGATGCAGATAAAATATAAAGTGCTTTGTAACCCTAGAGCACTATGCTTGCATGAAATCACTAATTCCCGTAATTCCCTAGTCTTCATGAGCCTGAGGAAGAATGTTCAAGGAGTATAGGTAACAATGTAGATATTCACCCAGCGGAATCCCTGAGGTGAAATCATCGCTGCCTGCCTCCACTGGCAGGGTTCTGCTACAGCTAATGCTCTTTGCCCTTTAAATTGCTGCCCTTAATCCACCAGCACTCCCTCTGAAACATCTGATACTGCCTTTGTCACTCTTTGACCCACCAGTGTTGATCTGCTAACTCTTTTTGAGTAGCTGGTACTGACCTTGTGCTCACGAAACCGCTGGCGTTGCTTTGTAAGGTGTGGAAAGCACTTCCCCACTAGTGTGGTGATGCTTATTGGGCTCTCTTAAAGGATGAGTTTGTCTCAAGTTCCTAAAAAAAGAATCTATAGGAAAAAATACTTGCAAGGTTGGGATGGAGGAGATTGGAGGGAGACCTAGAGTGTAACACCCCAAAGTGTCCCTTGTGCTGTATATTAATTTCTTAGGGCCTTATTAACAAATTACCACAAACTTGATGACTTGAAATACCAGAAAACTATTCTATCACAGTTCTGGAAGCCAGAAATCCTGAAAGAAGGTCTCAGCAGGGCTGCACTCTCTCCCAGACCTCTAGGGGACGATCCGTTCCTGGCCTCTTCCAGCTTCTGGTGACTCCAGGTGTTCCTTGGCTGGTGGTTTCATGATTCCAGACTCTGCCTCTGTGTTCACGTGATCATCTTGTCTTCTCTCTGTGTCTTTTTTCTGTGTGTTTCTTTTAATAACTCTTGCCATTGGCTTTAGGGCCCCCAGATAATCCAGGATGATCTCATCTCAACGTCATTCACTTAATTACATCCTCAAAGACCCTTTTTCCAAATAAAGTCACTGACAGATTCTAGAATTAGGACATGCATGTATCTTTTGGGGGGGGGGCACCATTTAATCCACTATAAACTATAGAGAGGCAAAGTAAGCAAGGTTCCTTTTAAGATAAACCAGGCAAGAGGTGATGGTGGCTAGAGTCGGCTGGTGGTGGTGGAGACTGTGAGAAATGATCAGATTCTATATATATGCTAAGGGTAGAGGTGATAGGGTTTGCTGATGAATTAGATTTGGGTTATGAGAAAATAAAAGGAGTTAGAAATGGCTCCAGAGTTTTTGGCCTGAGACACTGGAAAGTAGAGTTTTTACTTATTGAGTTTAGCAACACTTGGGAAAGAGCAGGTTTGCAGTGAAAATCAGAAGTTTATTTTGCACATGTTAAGTTTGAGAGGTCTAGTAGATACCCAAATGGAAGCATTCTATAGTCAATTGGATATACAAATCTATAAATAAAAATGAAAAAGACTCAGTTTTCTAAGAGGTCGTGGTTGTAGTTTGTGGGAAGCATACATGGTAGGTAAATAATAATTCACCTTGATAATAGCTGTAGAAGAGAAGGAAACTAAGTCATAAGGGTCTAGAGAAGGGAGCTTGGGGTTGCTCTTAAAGGTGTTTAGGGAGGCCGCCTAGAAGAAGCTCCTCAGCTGTCACTGAGAAGCTTCATGGGAAGGAAGTTGTGCTGAGGGAAGTGAGAGTGAGGGGAGGAACAGCAGTTTGGCTCAGAGGCAAGGGCTGTGGTCTGTGGGGAGAGAGGACTGTGATTACAAAGATGTGATCACTAAAATGTTCCTGTCTCTTTCATAGACAGAGAGCTCGAGGCAATTCCGATATGTGGATGGTCAGTACCTACCCAGGGAACCTGTGTGACCAGTATGTAGAGAAGAAGATTTTCCCATCAAAAGCAGCAGAGAATGTTACTGTAGAAATGAGATTCATCCAGGCCTCACCTGCAGTAACAGAGGGAGAGGAGGGACAGCTATGGTATAAAGAACAGGAAGTTTGCACGCACCTAGGAGATGTCCAGTGACTCCCGAAGAACCAGAGGGAGATGGTTGGGACTAACCTTCATGCAAATCTTTTAGGGGCAGACCTGGAACTCCTGCTGGATTATTAACGTGTGTGCCCCTTTGTCTCCCCAGCCTCTATGACTTGGAGAAGCACATTGCAGATGATTATCTTTGCACTGGGTGGCACAGAGGTGGGAGAACATTCCAGACAGAAAGAACAGTGTGGTTGCAGAAGCTCAGAGACGTGAAACACCCTGGGATTGAGAGGGTATTGGGATGTCCTGTCATAGCCACATTCAAGCTCAGACTCTTTGACTTGGTGAAAGAAGTTTACCTTTCAATTGACTTCTTCTAGTTTAATGAATAGCTGTTAAAATGAGTACACGCCTAAATACATACACCACTTGGATGGTAGTTTTTATTCTGTATTTGTGTGTGCACGTGTGCTTGCATGTATGTGTTTCAACGCATGTGCCTATGAGATGAAATTAACAAAGCAGAAAGACAGGAGAGGAAAAAGAGATATTTGTGCCTGGCACACACACACTTGCTCTCTTTGTGAAAGGCCCATGGTTCCTTCCCATGAGAGAGGCAGGCAGGGCCTGAGTCTGGGAGCGATGCTTCTACAGCAAAGCATGACACAGGATTATGACATGCAGCCAATGTTAGAACCACTGCCTCTCAAGCATGAAATCCCGTCAGGATGCAATCAGAACAGCTGCCCCGGAGCTTCCCCCTTAGTCGGAATTTTGGACATCTGAAGGTCATGCATTGGTGTAACTGTTGGAGCAGAAAGAAGAAAGACAGGTAGAAGAAGTGCAGAGACACTACCCAGGCACTCCCAGAGCTGTGCTGATGGGCCGCCCCTTCCAGGGGGGCTCGGTCCCACCATCACAATCTCACCCTCTGCACTTTCTACCAGGTGTGCTGGCGAAAGCAATCTCTGTGTCAGTCTCTGATAAGCAGCTCAGCCCTAAAACCAGGCAAAGCAAAAGGTTTCAGGGACGAAGATTCAGAACATCATTATTCTGCTGAGATTTACTTCACAAAATGAGAGCCGTCAGATGCAAACATCAGTACCCTTGGTAAGGTGGCTGTTTTGATTTTTATCCAAAGGTTAAAAAAGCATCAGGTTAAAGAAATAAGCAAGAGAGGTGAGTCTCAACGAGATCTGAAAGTGGACAGAATCCCACTTGAGAGAATGACAATCTTTTTAAATTAGCATATTGTTAAATGTCTTCAATAGCCCTCCTCTTTTTCTGATTACTCTGTCCTCGGCTTTTCTGCCATCACTCTCTCTAGCACAAGCAAGTTACACTGAATACAAAGTATTGGATATTCCTATTTTTAAAAAATGAAAGAGGACAAAAAAGACAATGAACCCATATGAATCCTCAATTCATATTGGCAGGGAAGTACAAAGATGCCTGCGCATTTTGGTGGAGTAGCCAGACCTGCACATAGTCTGGTCGATCCCATTCTGAGTCTGTTGCTTTGATATATGAGTAATGAAGTAGCAACATAACTCAGGGGGAAAAAAAAAAAAAAAACAAATGCGGGTAGATCTTGTGGTTTATAGGAATTTATTGACACAAAAATGCTTTATTTCTTGTAATCAGGAGGGAAAAACCACAAGGTCTGATGTCGTTTTAAAGAGTAATTGTAGCTTGGCAGAGAAGAATGGTTCAGGTCTAGAAAAACATCCTGGCAGGCTCTCAGTGGAAGATGGGGAAGGCCTGCTGGTGGGGTGAGAACTGAGAATGGGGGTCAAGGTTTTGTTAAATCACAGCATTTGGACATTCTCAGTCACTGATGTGTGGAGGCAAGCTGAGAAATGGGGCCTTAGAGACCACCATGTGTCTGAGAATGAGGCCCCAGTGCCCAGAATGGGACCTCATGTTAGTGAGCCTGGTATGTCCATAGTTATTCCCAAAGAGCAGAGTCAACAGATTTCCTGGCAGGGCATGTGGGTCACAGGAATGAATGTGGAGGCTGAGATGTCCTCCTTCACAGGCTCTGCTCGCTTCCCTAACTCAGTCTTTTTTTGGGAAGACAGAACTAAGACACAAGAAACTATTAATGAGCAATGGATGACAACATATGAATATGATGAGTAAGATGTTCACATTATATAGTTAAGCAAAATATTAAAGAATTCCATTGTAAGAGGGTTTACACTATAAAATTTGAATCTTACAGATCAGGTTATATATCCTTACATCTAACATAGCTTTTGGATGAAACATTAAGAGGACCTTCTTTTGCCATTTCTCTGTATCTACCACCATCCTTCCCGTTCTGCTAATTTCCTCCATCTCACTGTCAAATGCCTTCTTCATCTATCTCAGTTCGTTGTTGTTGTTCGTTGCCATCAGTTTTGACTCATGGTGATCCTGAGTACAAGAGAGCTAACTGTTGCCCAGTCCTGCACCATCTTCATGATCATTAGTAGGCTCGAGTCCATTGTTGGTGGCCACTGTGTATTTTGAGTACCTTCCAACTTAGGGAGTTCATCTTTCAGGACTATACTGGACAATATTCTATTGTTATTCAGAGGGTTTTCCTTGGCTAATTTTTGGAAGCCAGGCCTTTCTTCCTAGTCTGTCTTAGTCTGGAAGCTCCACTGAAACCCATCCACCATGGGTAAACCTCCTGGTATTTGAAATACCAGGGCCATAGCTTGCAGCATCATATCAACACGCAAGCCACCACAGTATGACAAACTGACAGACATAGGATGGCAATCTCAGTTAAATGGGGACAAATTGTTTCCAAATCGTGGTCTATTTTACTTTCTTCCAAGCTCAATTCAAGCCGGATTCAGGAGAGGAATAGAACGAGGGATATAACTGCTGATGTCAGATGTATCCTGGTTGAAAGCAGAGGATACCAGAAAGCTGTTTACCTCTGTTTCACTGACTATGCAAAGGCATTCGATTGTGTAGATCATAACAAATGATGGATAACATTGCGAAGAATGGGAATTCCAGAACACTTAATTGTGCTCATGAGGAACTTGTACATAGACCGAGAGGCAGACTTTCGAACAGAACAAAGGAGTACTGTATGGTTTAAAGTCAGGAAAGATGTGCATCAGGGTTGTATCCTTTCACCATATTTATTCAGTCTGTATGTTGAGCAAATAATCCGAGAAGCTGGACTATATGAAGAAGAACGGGGCATCAGGATTGGAGGAAGACTCATTAACAATCTGCAATATGCAGGTGAAACAACCTTGCTTGCTGAAAGTGCAGAGGTCTTGAAGCACTTACTGATGAAGATCAAGGACTACAGCTTTCAATATGGATAACACCTCAACATAAAGAAAACAAAAATCCTCACAACCAGACCAATAAGCAACATCATGATAAATGGAGAAAAGATTGAAGTTGTCAAGGATTTCATTTTACTTGGATCCACAATCAACACCCATGGAAGCAACAGTAAAGAAATCAAATGTTGAATTGCTTTGGGAAAATCTGCTGCAAAAAGACCTCTTTAAAGTGTTAGAAAGCAAAGATGTCACTTTAAGGACTAAGGTGCACCTGACCCGAGCCATCGTGTTTTCAATCACCTTATATGCATGAGAAAGCGGGACAATGAATAAGGAAGACCGAAGAAGAATTGATGCCTTTGAATTATGGTGTTGTCGAAGAATATTGACTATACCATGAACTGCCGAAAGAAGGGACAAATCTATCTTGGAAGAAGTACAGCCAGAATGCTCATTAGAAGCAAGGATGGCAAGACTTCATCTCATATACTTTGGACATGTTATCGGGAGGGACCAGTCCCTGGAGAAGGTCAGTGAGAAACAGGAAGACCCACAAAGAAATGAATTGACACAGTGGCTGCAATAATGAGCTCAAGCATAACACCAATTGTGAGGAAGGCGCAGGACCAGGCAGTGTTTTGTTCTGTTGCACATAGGGTCGCTATGAGTCCGAAATGGCTCTATGGCACCTAACAACAGCAGTATGCTCAGGTCTAATAAACGGTAGCCATAGTTAACTTTGCCAGAGGGGCAAGTGTTTCTCCTATAAATAAAGAAGGTAGCCCCACATAGTCATTTTTATCTATGGTTGTCCTTCCTTGCTTAGGGAAGTGAGACCCAAATATTTTGAACACTTTTTAAACACTACAAACATTGTTTAGAAATATAAACATTGTCACTACAGAATTTAATTTTCCCCACTTTGCTTTCCAAATCAGTGGTAATGTTCCAGTCCCCAGTGCTCAATTTGGAAAGATTCAGTGAACCTGTACATTAAAAATGAATTACACCACAATCAGATCCTGAGCCCTTCTGAAGCTGTTAAGCCTCAATATATGTTTTTAATATTAGTTGATGTGGATTTAATATAAACCAAGTATCCTAGTTAATTAAATGTGTTGCTAGAAATCTTTTCAAAGCTTAATTCAAAGTCATATTCAATGGCCTTGGGTACCATTTTCATATCACTGGAGTATTATCGACTCATCTTGGATGAGTAATAAACACCAGGAAACAGGCAGTAAATAGTGTATGTTTTCCACATTTTCCTAACACTAGCTATTTAATATAAATGTCTACGTTTGTTTTCAAAATAAAAGGAAATAACAACAACAGCAAAAACTCTGACTCTTCGGGAGTTTTCTTCCTGGTAACACATGTGGGTTTTTTTTTTTTATTTTCCTCCCTCTCTTATCTTCTCTCTTTTCTCTCTTGTTTTGGAGAAACATAAGAATATTCCTCCAAACCAAGCCAGAAAATCGGATTTGTTGTGGCTGGTTCCATAGGGCAGTGATTCTCAACTAGTCGCAATTTTGCCCCCCAGGGGATATTTGGCAAAGTCTAGGGACATTTTATGGGGCCCTGATGGCATAGTGTTTAAGAGCTTGGTTGCTAACCAAAAAGTCAGCTGTTTGACTCCACCAGCTGCTCCTTGGAAGCACTATGGGGCAGTTCAACTCTGCTCTATAGGGTCACTATGAGTCGGAACTGACCTGATGGCACTTAACAACAACAACAGGGACATTTTTGATTGTCACAACCTGGGGCGGGGGGGTACTTGGCATCTAGTGTGTAGAGGCCTAGAATGTTGCTAAACATCCTACAATGTATAGGGCAGTTCTCTTAACAAAGAATTATCCAGCCCAAGATGTCAATAGTGCTGAGGTTGAGAAACCCTGGAGTAGGGAACCAATTTGCTGAGCATAAGATGTTCCAGATGTGTTAAAGACAGCATCTCATCAAGAAGATAAAGGCTTCCTCCCTTTCTGAAGTGTGCACACACCCAGGCTTCTATGCACAAGCACATGTGTGCAAGGCTTTATACTTCAAGGCACACCTTCACCCAGCTTTCTTCATTAGGTTTCCTTCAGGTATTCCTACACGTACTGATATTTTCTATCCCTGAACTAATGCACTTACAGACAGATGCTGTCATAATGTAATGTGAATCCAGACGCAAACCAGTTGCCGTGGAGTCGATTCTGACTCACGGCAACCCCACGTGTGTCAAAGTAGAACTGCGCTGCATAGGGTTTTCAGTGGCTGATTTTTCAGAAGTATATCTCCAGGTCTTTCTTTTGAGGCATTTCTGGGTGGACTTGAACCTCTGACCTTTTGGTTACCAGCTGAGCATGTTAACCATTTGTACCACCTAATGTGAATCAGATCCACATTATTAATTTTAAATAACCAAGTTAAATATATACCCAAGTCTTCTCAGATCTATCTCCCCATTTAGACCATAAGCTCCTTCTCTTTCTTGCCTGACAAGACATGCATCAACCCGGCACCTAATATAGAATTGGCCTCAAAATAAGGATTCAATGCATACTCGTTTCTTGATGGAATGACATATACTTCCCTATATTTATGTCTTTGCTCAAATTTACAATAATTCACTCCTTTAAGTAAAACAAAAACCTAAAATAATCAAGCCAAAATAGAGGACATTAAAAAAAAAAAAAAAAAACTTGACTCATGATTTGGTGTGAATGCATGACCTCACAGAATTTGAAAACCGGGCAGAAGAAATCATTTATTCATTCATCAAACATTTAGATAATAGCTACTGTATGACTGGCTATTGGGAATATAGAGATTAATAAATTGTTCTTTTTCTTTGGGAATCACAAGGTTTAGACATAGAAATAAGAATGCAAGTAAACAAGCAGATGGAAATGTGATGACCTAAAATAGTTACACCTACCAAGTGTCAGATGAGTCCTAGGGAAAGGGGGCCTTGCTCTTTAGATCTGGGTGAGATCTGAGAATTCTGAAGATAGATGGATGAGTAGAAAATCTCCAGATGTAGATCAGTACAACCAAAACCAAACCAAACACCTGCCATCGAGTCAATTCTGACTTATAGAGACCCTATAGGACAGAGAAGAACTGCCCCATAGAGTTTCCAAGGCTATAAATCTTTGAAGAAGCAGACCTCCACATCTTTCTCCCACAGAGTAGCTGGTGGATTTGAGCCACCGACCTTTCAGTTAGCGGCCAAGCACTTTAACCAGTGTGCCACCAGGGCTCCTTATATCAGTACAAGGGGGCTATATGCTTGGCAGAAGAAGAAGGGACAGAAGGAGAAGAAGAAAAAAGCAAAGATAGAGATATAAAAATACACAGGGAAGTCAGGCAATTTTTATTAGTGTGAAGAACTGGAACATCAAATGAATGGAGCAGGGTTAAAGCTGAATTATAAATGGGGAGGGATGGTGAAGGGCATTCCATGTGTTGCCTAGGCCTTTGGCTTTCTCTTATGCGTGGTATGTCAGAAGGGGAACTCTCTTCCCGCAGGTACAAGGCGCTGTGGGCAGATAATTGGAGAGTTTGATCCTGGAGAAAGTTTTAGAGTCTGGTGGGTGGGTGAGGTGGTTAAAATTCAACCAAGAAACACCAGCTTGTTCAAACAGGCACAGAATCTGCAAGTCTAAAGGTTGTTGTTTTCTCTGCAACTGGGAAAGATAATGGAGACATCAGTGCCATGTTACTGGCAAAGAGATTTCTTTCAGGAGCCGACACACCCATCAGCGAGCCCTGTCCTTTCCTGTGGCAGGAATTCAAGAGGATGCATGTCTGCTATGAAGTAGCCACAGGGATGAATGGGAGCTTCCAGAATCTCCTCGGTCCAGTGCGAATCACTCTGTTTTCTGCCTTCCTTTGATATAGTGAATAAAGGAAAGCAGGAGGTACTGAGTCTCAAAGAGCTGCAGGAAAAACATCACAACGAACAATCAGGCCAGAGATGTGGGTAAGAAGCTAGTATTGAAACTGGTCTCTCACTTTTGGATTGTTAGGCTTTCTTCCAATGACTGTGTTATGGCTTGTCAGCTTTCTCTCTGCAGTGAGAAGAAACGATCCCTTATTCCCTCCTTTACCTCCCTAGACTTCTTTTAAAATTAAATAGTTTTTTTTTAACTACAAAAATATTTACATTTATTAGTGGAAAATTTGGGATATTCAAAAAAATATAAAGAGGAAAAATACAAATCTCCCATATTCCCAACTTTCAGAAACTGTTAATATTTGGGGGTGGTGTAATTGGATGAATGCCCCTATTCTATTTTAGATGATGTCCAAGGCTGATTTGATAATTTTGTATTTTTCTGGAAACTCTACCACTATATGGGATTCATGACTATCACAAATCTTTACTTACCTTCCTTCCGGTAACCTAACTCAGGGCATTGAAGAACTAGGTCCAACAAGACATGCACCAGCTCTCAGCATGAGGCGTTTAGTAAATCTTCAGATAAGGTACTAAGCGAGTGGAGTGGCATGCAAGTGGGCCTTTTGCGACAGGGTATGAATTCTTGTTGGGTCAATTTCAGGCTGTTGTGTGGAATACAGTGTCTGCTGAAGACAATGACTGCATGACCCATAATCTACATGGTCATTAGCCAATGATGTCAAAATCACAGGCCCATTTTATATTGAAAGTCATTGTCCCCCATTTTTACTGCAGCTTGAATAGCAGGAAGAGATGGACTGATCTTTAATTGATGACTAAAACAAACAAACAAACCCGTTGCCATTGAGTCAATTCCGACCCATAGCAACCCTATAGGACAGAGTAGAACTGCCCCATAAGGTTTCCAAGGAGTGGCTAGTGGATTCAAACTGCTGACCTTTTGGTTAGCAGCCATAGCTCTTAACCACTGCTCCATCAGGGCTCCAATTGATAACTAGGACTCTGTTTATTCAGTAGCTGAGAGAATTGGGAGATTATGTTCCCTTCACAGCTTCTGCTAACATCTAGAGCCAAGTCTTCATCTGTTAAGGTCAAATTATTGCCCTTGTTGGATACAAAAACACTGAATGAGATCCACTGGGACCAAGATAAGGTATTGCTCTCTTGGTTTATCTGAAGGAGAGTACTGTGGTTCAGTCAATTCCCAATGGACCTGAGGAACCGTGGACAGCTGCTTCAAAGGGCCAGTTCCAGGAATCATAAATGGGGGTAACTACCTTCACGGTACGATTCAGACGTCCTTCTACTCCTATATATCCTTCTAAATTTACTTGCCAAAAATTCTTGTTTAGGTAACACTGCAAGTCTCACATTCAATGCCAAGAAGGAAGAGAAAAAGGAGAGAAGGAGTGGAGAACACAGGAAATAATATTTTTTGTGTCCATACTGTATGTTAAGCATCTCTTCACCCAACTCTTTCAAATCAGTGGACCAAGCTACATATAATGCCCAGACAGCGTGAACGGCAAACATGAAATCCTGGGCCATTGCCCTAGGTTTCTCCAAGTTGGCTTATGATCTGCTTGCTCTTTAGTTTCATGACATGGAGAGTCCTGGCCCCATTCCTCTGCTTTGCCACCTCCATTTAGCAATTATTTGAATCCTTTTTTTGGTGAACTGAACTTTGGCTTCTCTCTGTTCTCTATTCCTTCCACAAGTCGTACATTCCTTGGTAGTATTAGATGGAAAACTACTCACTCCAGTCCTAAACTCCACAAGCTGGGCTCTGGGGACATTTTGCCTAAATCCTAATATTACCCTACCCCTATCCGATAAGACATCAAACCCAAGCCCAACCCACTGCCGTCAAGTCAGTTCCAACTCATAGCGACCCTATAGAACTGCCCCATAGGGTTTCCAAGGCTGTAAATCTTTACAGAAGCAGACTGCTGCATCTTCTCCCATAGAGTGGCTGGTGGGTTCAAACTGCCAACCTTTTGGTCAGCAGCCAAGCACTTTAACCACTGTGTTACCAAGACTCTTTCAATGAGACATCCCTGGGGGGAAAATTACGCCAAGAGATACCAGGCTGTTTTTGGCACTCACCTGGCAGAAGTAAGCTCACCCTACATTTACACAGGTGAAATCACTGACCCTGACCTCAGCCCAGCCATTGCTCTCTCTCCTAAAATCTTTTGGGGAAATGCCACTCCCCTACCCACCCCTCCCCCCAATTTTTTTCTATAAGGGGAATTGGGAAAGTGGAAGGAAATCCAGATTCTATGATTACTTCCTCTACTCTCATCAGATGGACTGGTATGACCAGCACTGCAGGTGAGACTCAGTTGAGAAGGCCTCAAGGTTGTGCTTTTCCAGTTAGTCAGGAGAAATGGAGTGCCAGCACCTTAGAGCAGGCTCTGTCTTTTCAAGGCTGCAACAGCTTCTTTCTAGGATAGACGCGGAAATCCAAAGGCCCAGGTTTCAAAGTACTACAGTCACTTCCTACTATGGAGTGTGTGCTGTCACTAAGGCAGGCAGGTGATGCCCAGCCAGCAAGTGACCCAGACTTGTCTCAGTACTGCCCCGCTGGTCAGAGAGAGCTGGCTAGGGCAGGATCTCTGCCCCTTTGCCCCTCCCACCCATCTCCCCAGTCACTGCCCTGTAGCCTCTAGCCATGAAGCCAGGCCATTCTGTGAGGCTGAACTAAGACTGAAGCAGTAAAAGTGGGCAGGAGGTATGTATTGAAATAATATTTAAGAGGTTGGAATTGATCAGGACTTGTGACTGCCTAGATGCTGTGCTGAGGAACAAAGGGTGACTCGTGGTTTCTAGTTTGAATGACTAGGTGAATGGGGGTGCTCAGGTAAGGACTACCACAGAGGCGTAAGTTTGGGGAAGAGTAAGAATTGGTTTATTTTGTCAGTCATTCATTCTTTTAACGACTATTTATTAATTTTAACTGATTATTTTAATACATTAAATAATGTATTTTATTATTAAATATACATCTTATTTATTATGTTTAATTCATCATTAACATTTGTTAACTACATACTATATGCCAGGCACTAGTCTAACTCTTGAGGGTCAGAAGTGAAAAACAAAAACCTCTGCCTTCAGGTAGTTTATACTCTAGTGGAGGGAGGCTGACAATAAACAAGAAAAATAAACAAAATACATAGTATCTGTTATGGTAATAAGGGCTATGAAGAAAAATAAATCCAGGGAGAGGAATAGGGAATACTAGGTGGGGTGGAGGTGGGTAGAAGAAAGTCTTCATGAAGAAGTGGCATTTGAACCAATCCCTCAGAAGATAGGAGGATGGCCAAGGCAAGAAGAAAGTTCTAGAAGGAGGAAAGGCAAAGTGCAAGGACCTTTAGGTGGAGGTGTACCTAGCCTGTGGAGGAAGACGAAGGAGTGGGGGAGAGCAGTAGGAAATGAGGCCAAAGGCAGTGGTGGGCCAAACCTGATAGGGTCTTGTACACTTTTGTAAGGATTCTGGTTTTAACTATGAGGGAAACGGGAGATCTTTGGAAGGTTTTGAACAGAGGCATACAGATCTAATTTATCTAAATCAAATAGAATCTACCACACTTGGAAACTGGCACTTATTTGCTGCGCTAGAAAGTGTCAGGAGCCCTGGTGGCACAGTGGTTAAGAGCTCAGCGACTAACCAAAAGGTTGGCAGTTCAAATCCACCAGCTGCTCCTTGGAAACCCTATGGGGCACTTCTACTCTGTTCTATAGGAACTGACTTGATGGCAACGGGTTTGATTTGGTTTTTGGTTAGAAAGTGTTAACAGAAGCTTTCACACAATGCAGTCACAACAGATTGTAAGATGCCAATGACTGTACTGATTGCAGAGATGTTAAACTATGAAGAAAAAAAACTGCATCTTAGAATTGATGAAATATTTTTGTTTTAAAAGGATCACTCTGGACCTATGTTGAAAATGGACTGTAGGTGGGTAAGTGTGGAAGCAAGAGACCAGTTAGCAGGCTATTGCCAATATCCAGGGTAGAAATGATGGCAGCTTGGACAGCATTGCAGAGGAAACGGTAAGAACATAAAAAGTGGCCAGGTTCTAAAATATGGGAAGGTCAAGCAGATAACATTTTCTGATGGGATGGATTATAGGATATAAGAGAAAAAAAAGGAGAACAGAGTGACGCCAGAAGCTTTGGTCTAAGCGCCTGACAATTTGGAGTTACAGTTTACTAAGCTGGAGAGAGGGAGGAGTCTCAGGAGGTATTTTAGTTTGAATTTTTGAGATGCCTCTTAAATATACAAGAAGAGTTGATGAGTAGGCATTGGATACTTGTTGTAGCCTTCACTGCGAAGTCCTAAGTTAGAGATATAAGTTTGGAGTTCTTAACAGTTAGAAAACATCTATAGCCATAAAACTGGATGAGGTCATTAAGAAGAGATCAGTACATGAAAAATGAGTTTTAAAAACTGAACCCTAGGACCGTCCAACATTAAGAGGTCAGGAAAATGAAGAGTTACCAGCAAGGAATCTGAGGGGCGGGCTCCTTTAAGTAAGAGGGAAACCAGAAGATTTTGGTGTCTTGGAAGCCGGGTGAAGAAAGTGTATTAAGGTTGAAAGGGTTTTAAAACTGTGTCAAATGGTGCTGCTGAGTCAAGTAAGATGAAGATTGAAAGTTTACCATTACATATAGCACTGTCAAAGTCATTGGTGATCTTCCAAGAGCAATTTAGTTCTAGTGGAGTGGAGCGGGAGGGGTGAATGCTTGACTGGAGTGAAATCAAGAGACAAGAGGAGAGACAATTTAATGACAATGAGTATACTGAACTTTTTGGAAGTTTTGCTTCAAGAGAAACAGAGAAATAGAGGCAAAAACTGGAGAAGGAAGTGAAGAGAGTTGTTCTTTCTCTTTCTGTCTTTCTCTCATTCTCTCTCCCCCTTCCTCTTTTCTCTCTCTCTCCCTCTCTCCATCCCTCCTTTCCTTCCTTCCTTCCTGCCTGCCTTTCTTTCTTTCTTAAGATGGGGTAATAAAAGCATGTTTACATGAAAATCAGAATGATCAAAGACATTGATGATATAGTAGAGAGGGAGTAAGTTCTAGACACATGTCTTTAAGCAGGTAAGAGAGAGAGAGGGTCAAGTATATACTGACCAGGAGGATTAGGCTTAGTTAGAAATAGACAGAGTTTAGCCTCATTAATAGAAAAGAAGGCACGGTATATGGGCACCGAAACAAGTAGGTGAGTAGCTGTGTGGTGGGGAATTATGGGAATTCTCTTCGTATTGTCTCTATTTCTTTAGTGAAATAAGAAGCAGTCATCAATTAAGGGTGAGAAGGTGGGAGAGAAGCACTGGAGTTTTGAAGAAAAAGAAGGAATGAAATAGCCAAATTAGAGTGTGGGAGAAGGAAAAGTGGTATAATGACAAGGCAGCATTGTCACACTGAGAGTCATGCTCATTAATTTAAGTGAGACCAGTCAGCATGATGGTCTATTTTTTCTGTATTCGGGTTCATCTATGTGGTGCTGGGTGCTGCAAAGAGGACAGTTGAATTTAACAAGGGATGAGGTTTTACAAAATAATTATGACAATGGGACAAAGGGTGAAGGCAGTTATGGGGCAAAGGAGCGATTATTTTAAGCTGGGCTAGGAGAGAAGTGAGGTCATGTATGTGAAGAGAGACTGAAAACACAATGCGACCAATGGCTTGTAGGGAGTAGGCTGCAAAGACAGGAAGTGGTAAGCAGGGAGTAGGTTCCTTGGCACTGAAATTATGGTGTTGTTGCAGTTACTGATAAGGTTAAGGATTAAGACGTACTGAATTTGAGATGCTTACAAGATGTTCAATTTGGGATCACCAGAACTGGTTAGAAAAAAACAGGTCAGGAAGGTCAGGGCTGAAGATATGGGGTCAGTATTCAATGCAGGAGCCCTGGTGGTGCAGCAATTGAAGGACTCAGCTGCTAACCAAATGGTTCAAACCCACTAGCCACTCAATAGGAGAAAGATGTGGCAGTCTGCTTCCATAAAGATTACAGCCCTGGAAACTCCGTCCTATAGGGCCACTATGAGTCGGAATCGACTTGACAGCAACCATTTTTTTTTATTTTTTTGGTATTCAATGCAGGTGGTTGTTGAAACCATGAGAGTGGAATGGTCAAAATTGTCCAGCCGGCCAGAGAGTGAGCAGCTACCAACATCATCTGCCTGTTGGTCTGTAAAAGAACTCAGCCTTTTCTATCACCAGTGAAAAGTAGAAGCAAAACTGTAGAACCTCTTGGGAGATACAGCCATTTGGTGTACATACACAGTGAGGTAACACAGATTGAGACAAGGTCTCGTTCTGGGAAGGTCCTGCACCATCCTCACAATCGTTGCCATGCTTGAGCCCATTGTTGCAGCCACCGTGTCAGTCCATCTTGTTGAGAGTCTTCCTTTTTCTTGCTGACCCTCTACTTTACCAAGCATGATGTCCTTCTTCACAGACGGATCCGTCCTGATAACATGTCCAAAGTATGTGAGACATAGTCTTGCCATCCTTTCTTCTAGGGAGCATTCTGGCTGTACTTCTTCCAAGACAAATTTGGTCGTTCTTTTGGCAGTCCATGGTATATTCAATGTTGTCACCAACACCACAATTCAAAGTCTTCAGTTCTTCTTGGGTTTTACTTATTCATCGTATAGCTTTTGCATGCATATGAGGCGACTGAAAATGCCATGGCTTGGGTCAGGCACACCTTAGTCTTCAAGGTGACATCTTTGCTTTTCAACACTTTAAAGAGGTCTTTTGCAGGAGATTTGCCCAATGCGATGCATCCTTTGATTTCTTGACTGCTGCTTCCATGGGTGTTGATTGTGGCATAGCTTCCAGCATCACAGCAAGATGCAAGCCCCCACAGTACACGTTGCGGGGGGACTCAGATTAGGGACCCTTATTTATGGTAATATTAATAATGATAGTTAAAACTAAAAAAACCAAACCTGTTGCCATCGAGTCAATTCTGACTCATAGTGACCCTATAGGAGAGACCTTTTGGTTAGGAGCTGAACACTTCACCACTGCACCACCAGGGCTCCAATGATAGTTAGAGCTAAAATGTATTGCACACTCACATACCAGGCAGTCCGCGAAGCCTATTATATATATATTATCCCATTTAATCCTCAAAAGATAACCATATATGACTATTGATATCCTATCAGACTCTTGAAGAAGAGGAAACTGAGGCTCTAAATGGAAAAGCAAGGTTGTAGATTAATTAGTGGCAGGGCCATGATGTGACTCAAGAATCATAGTCACACTAGGTTATTTGGCCTTGCCTTTTCAAAAAAAATACTTTTACATATACAGAAGAGTTGTAAAGACAGTACAGAGACTTCCCATGTGTCCTTCACTCAGCTTCCCCTAATGTTAACATCTCATATAACCTTGGTACATTTATCAAAACTAAGAGATTAACTTTGGAACAATATATCCTATTAACTAAACTACCTACTTTATTTGGATTTCACCAGTAGTTCCACTAATGACCTTTCCCCAAACCCCTTTAAGATATAAAAATACTTCAAAGGCATCAATTCTTCTCCAGTCTTCCTTATTCATTGTCCAGCCTTCACATGCTTATGAGGCAATTGAAAACACCATGGCCTGGGTCAGACACACCTTAGTACTCAAAGTGACATCTGTCCTTTTTAACACTTTGAAGAGATCTTTTACAGCAGATTTGCCCAATGCAGTGCCTCTTCTGATTTCTTGATTGCTGCTTCCACGAGTGTTGATTGTGGATCCAAGTAAAATGAAATCCTTGACAACTTCAATCTTTTGTCTGTTTATCATGATGTTGCTTATTGGTCCAGTTGTGAGGATTTTTGTTTTCTTTATGTTGAGGCGTAATCCATACTGAAGGCTGTAGTCTTTGATCTTCATCAGTAAGTGCTTCAAGTCCTCTTCACTTTCAGCAAGAAAGGTTGTGTCATCTGTATATCACAGGTTGTTAATGAGTCTTCCTTCAATCCTGATGCCCCATTCTTCTTTATATAGTCCAGTTTCTCAGATTATTTGCTCATCATACAGATTGAATAAGTATGGTGAAAGGATACAAGCCTAATGCAGACATTTCCTGACTGAACCACGCAGTATCCCCTTGTTCTGTTCAAACGACTACCTCTTTGTCTATGTTCAGGTTCTGCATAAGCACAATTAAGTGTTCTGGAATTCCCATTCTTCCCAATGTTATCCACAATTTGTTATGATCCACACAGTCTAATGCCTTTGCATAATCAATAAAACACTGGTAAACATCTTTCTGGTATTCGCTGCTTTCAGCCAGGATCCATCTGACATCAGCAATGATATCCTTCGTTCCATGTCCTCTTCTGAATCTGGCTTGAATTTTTGGTAGTTTCCTGTCGATGTCCTGTTGCAGCCACTTGTGAATGATCTTCAGCAAAATTTTACTTGTGTGTGTTATTAATGATATTGTTCAATAATTTCCACATTCTGTTGGATCACCTTTCTTTGGAATAGGCATAAATATGGATCTCTTCCAGTTGATTGGCCAGGTAGCTGTCTTCCAAATTTCTTGGCATAGATGAGTGAACACTTCCAGTGCTGCATACATTTGTTGAAACATCTCAGTTGGTGTTCCGTCAATTCCTATTTTTTGCCAATGTCTTCAGTGCAGCTTGGACTTCTTCCATCAATACCTTTGGTTCCTGATTGTATGCTTCCTCCTGAAATGATTGAACATCAACCAATTCTTTGTGGTACAGTGACTCTGTGTATTCCTTCCATCTTCTTTTGATGCTTCCTGTATCATTGAATATTTTGCTCATAGAATCTTTCAATATTTCAACTCGAGGCTTGAATTTTTTTTCTTCAGTTCCTTCAGCTTGAGAAATGCTGAGCATGTTCTTCTTATTTGGTTTTCTAACTCCAGGTCTTTGTACATGTCATTATAATACTTTACTCTGTCTTCTTAAGCCACCCTTTGAGTAGAGTGTATTAATTAGTTTTAGTTAATCTGTTCAGTGTCCTTTAATCCACTTCTCACAAGCAGAGATGCAGACAAACTCTAAGGCTTGGCTATAATGTAATTAACAAAGAAGGCCTTGACAGCATCTCTGAAAGCATTGCTCTTTGACGGAGTGATTCATTTAGAACAGTATTCCACTCATCTTTTTTTTTACATTTTTGTCCTTGCAAGCAGTGTTATTAGATATTATTTTTTCCTAATTGTCCACCTCCCTCATAAAATTTTAAAACTACAGAACTACTACGTATCTGTCTATGTACTGTGGTTCTTTGGAGGTCCACAAGCCATTGCAATATCTAAGTTTTCTTGTCAACCTAAAAGCCAATTTTTACTCCTTTGGGGTGACATCCGCCCCACTGAGAATATATGCTCTAGAACATTCCTCAATTTGCTGGGGTATGTCTTATTTCAGGTCCTCTGAGAAGTAGATAGCAAGATAAAGTTACACATACAAGGATTTTGCCAGGGGAAATATTTGTATAAAAGTGTATGGATGGAGAGAACTAGGTAAGACTGGGAGAATTCCAGATCTTGTAGGAAGTCTAACCCCAAGAGAAGGAGAGATGGAGAGAATATTAGAAGAAAGCGTCCTAAGCTATGATACTGTCTAAGGGAGATTTGGGAAAGCCATTAAGGAATCCTTGAGCCAAAGTTGGCTGATAAAGTGTCCCATGTCCCCAGAAACTGCCTTAATCTCCCTGCTGCACAGTCATGGGTGGAAAGTAGCCTGTAGGAGGCAAGGCTTTGGCAATGGACTTGAAAGCTGGACCCTCAGTCAATCATGCTGCCTGTGACAGGAGGCACATTCTCATGGCCACCACAGGCTAATGAGCACTAGTTAATACAACAAACTACCTCAAATATTAGTGGTTTGATATAATGAAAGCTTATTTTTTACTTACTCAAAGTTTAATGCAGATGTGCATTCTTGGTCTCTGTACCAACTGATGACTCAAAAACCCAGGCTCTTTTCATTCTGCTGCTCTGCTCTTTTCAGTATGCATCTTCCAAGTCTTCTGTGCAGGAGAAAGACAGAGAGCATGAAGAGGGCACACCTGCTCTCATGTTCAGCTGGTGACACTAGTCACCTAGCCCACCTGGATGCAAGGGGGCTGGGAAATGTGGCTTTGCTGTGTGCCCAGGATGAAACAACAGTTTTAGTGAGGGGCTATTAAATGTGACAGAGCAAGTCTCTGCCACAACTTCCCAAAGATGTAGGTCCCATGCCTCTGAACGCTGCTTTCCTTTAGCCCAACCAAAATCCACTCAGGAAGAGAAAATCCTGTCCACCTAGATCATGACTGTTTCTTTAACCTTTCTTTCTTTTCCTCATTTAATACCCCCAAAGTCAAAACTATTCTAACGGTATTTACCTGCAAGGATCCAGATGATTGACTTATGTGAAAGTTTGCTCCTGATGCCTTGGGCATCCATGTAAAGGTCAGTATTAGCTAAGCAGCATGTACGTGCGTGTGTCTAGATACAGGACATCTGTTGCTTTCTGAAAATAGTGAACTAACACCCAGAACAGACTAGAATTGGATCCAATTCAGACACGTACTTCAGTCAGACCATCTGGATCCAGATATACCACCACAGCTGTTGTCATTGTTTCCTTGTCCTCCTCTACCAGCTTAGTCAACTTCAGGCTCCCAACAACAGAAGTCAGACAAGGTAGTTTTCTAGGCTCAGACCACAGAGGCCCCTTTGGATGTGGTAGCTGAGGTGGACCAAATGTCATTCATAGATCACTGACATTTGTAAATACTTGATACTTGCTGTCCAGCACTGCTCGACATACCTCTCCCTCTGATCATATGGGCCACCACTAAGCTCAGGGAGAAGAGACTGAAAACAAGATGTGAATGCTCTGATGGAATGGGCTTGGGCAGACACTTGGAATAGAACCAAGAGCTTCCTGAGGCTTGACTGGTTCTAACATGTGGCCCCAGACCGCTTTGTCTGACTGTACTTGAACTTCTGAATTTTTTCACAATGCCATCTGTGAGGAGTGCTTTCTTGTTCATAGAAGTAGAAGATGGGGTCTCCCCTGACAATGAAGACTCCATGGATATGCCTAGAAATTCACTCCGTACCTGTTAAAGGAGAAAGTCATAAATTTGCTCCTCTACAGTTTTTCTGTTTCTCCTCTTAATTCAGCCACCCCATGCTGTTTGATTCCCTGATTGTGGACAGGTTCACCGTACTTCTTTTCCACCTGAATTAATTAAAACAGTATGGCAAATCCCTTAGGCCTCTCCAAATGCATGAGACTGGTTAGTAGAGCATGGTTTATGGGATTCTCACTAGCACTTGTTTAATCCTCATGAAACTTATCTTCCCTCATGACATCCCTCCTCTCTTCAATGTCATATATAAAAATGTTTTTAACTTCATCAAAACTGGGAGTCCTTTTGTCCTTTTTCTGCCAGGTGGTCAATAATTTAGCACATGCATCCTCAGCAATTTCTAATCTGCCAAAAAAAATTGCTCCAGAGCAAGCAGAGAAACTTAAGTTTCATGCCTTTTATACCATATACCACCTCTAAATTCTCCATAATCCTGTTCATTCCCTAACCTCAGAGAAATTGTATGCCTATTATTTAAATAGTTCCCTGACATATTTAAACCATAGGTCCAATTCCTTATCCCCTAAGACCAAATCTATCTTCCTTTCATCCCACTCCTACCTGTTCCAAAATCATGAGTTTTGTGTTTGGGGTAATTAAATCACCATGTCCATGGCTTACCCTATTTCTGTTAACATAATGTCCTGAAGAAGATGAGTCTGGATCTGTTGTGGGTTGGGGTCCTTCCTCAAGACCTACCCTATCACTTAGGGATCTTCTACTTTCTGGAGTAACATACTTTTCTTTAAAAATTCTTGGTAGAATATTTTACCATCTCTCAGCATAACTGAAAAACGCTATTACTTTAAACAATCTTTTCTTCACAAAGGATGGAATGGGAAATGAATGTAAAGGATGAAAGGGGACAAAGATGTCCTGCTACATCACCTTGGTCCCTTGCTGAGTCTGAAGATCTCACTCTCTGAACCAAACGGAGATGCTTTAACATTGAATTTTCACACGACATAAAATAACAATGGCTTTACAGTAGTCCTGGTTTGGAAAATGGGGCAGGATGACTTGCTTCCTACAAGGGAAGATGGGGTTCTCTTGGACTGATTATTCAAGAAAGCTAAACTTTTCATGTATTCCAGCCTAGGGGACCCTCTGAACTAGGTATGCCTGAAAGATAAAGTTCTGATCTTCATTTTATACAAGATTCTCTTGCTCATAAATAGGAGGTTTAGAATTAAAAAACAGTGTAGCATTATATTAGTTAGGAATGCATTTGGTGGCAAATAACAGAAAATTTGACTTAGAGTGGCTCAGATCCACTGACATAAAATTTTTAATTAATAATAAATCTTTAGATAGTGGATTTCTAGTTTGGTAAAGCAGCTTCAACCTAGAGATGAATGGATGTGTCTAAGATTTCCTTGGCCTTCCCAAGTGCCTACTTCAGCACCGAAAGTTAGGTTCTCATATGACTGTACCCAAAGGTAGGAATTAGAAGCGTGGCCGTGGTAGTGAGAGAGAGCAAGAAGTGAGCAAGAAGGCAAGTGAGAGAAGGTTCTTCTTGAGATCCTCTCATTTTATTAGGAGGAAGTCTGTTCCAGAAGCTCCCAGAAAACTTCCCCCTAGATCTCATTTGTCTGAACTGAGTCAATACCACTTCCATATCATAACAAAGGGAAGTTGGGATCCTGATGCTTGGCCAAGAACAACAACAGTTCATCTCTTGGGATCTGGCACTTTGCCACCTGAATAAAACTGAGCCTTTGTAGCAAAGAGGAAATAGAGGAATAACTACCAAGGAGGCAGGTAACAGTGTTTGCTATGACCATAAAGTAGAGCTGATGGTGCATAGTGCATAATGCTGGTGTGTCTTTTTGTATTTGGCCATGCAATCCCTTACAGCTTGTTAAATATTTTGAAAATTACACCTAAATAAAAGGACTTTTGGAATGTCTATTCCAAATTCTTGTATGCCGCTCTCAAAAAAAGCATAGCATTCATCTCAATCATACTACGTATTGTACTGTAGAAAAACAAACACACAATGAGCTGTGTGGAGCTCAGAACTGTGTCTTCACCTTCATTTCCCCAGTGCCTTTTATCGTGTTTGGCTCATAAAAAGACGCTCAGAGTTTTTTTTTCTGCTTGAATGAATACAATGAGTCTTTATTTTATAGATGGGCAAACTGAGGCCCATGGAAGAGAACCGATAAGTCCAAAGTTACTCAACTACTTATTCACAGAGCCCGACCAGAACTTGGTCCTTCTGACTTATGGTTTGCCTTCCATTTTTCCATTTTTGACTTGCTGCTTGCCCAAAGGAGACATATAAGGATTTTTATTTTTTTTTTAATGTACCCTAAAAATCAATTCTTCAAAAAGAAACAACTATGAAGGCAGAAGCTTGGGAGGGCAGTTTTCTCACTTACGATGGCATGGGGAGCTCAGGAGACGATGAAAAACATGACCTTAGATGACATGGGGCTTCTTCCAGGAATTGGAAGAAATGTTTTTTCTTTTCAGTTGAAGAGCCTTGTTCCACTGTTCTAACTGAGCTTGACTGCACTTTCTATGCGGAATTGAGCTGCACTTCCTGGTCAGTCTCCTTACTCTCTGAGTTGACCCTTTTGTTTGATATTTTTTAATGACTTCCCAGTAGCTTGACAACTATCTATCAGCTCTCCTAAGCCAGAGGGTGTTAGATGAGGGATGAGAACTCTCCACACAGTTTTTTGTCATTTCAAAACTTCCCCTGCCAGCAGAATGACATTTGTTTTATGAGACTATAGACGATTAACATTTTTACACACCATTGTAGCAGTCACAACAGAGTCCAGGACCATAAACCAGAGAAATTTTATTGGGACCAATCTTAAATGGTAATTTTTTTTTTTTTAATTGTAAAGAGGGAGTTGAAAACAACTTCCCTTTCTAACCTCACTTCACTGCAGTATAATCAAACATTAATCTCCTGTAGACACCTTCATTAAACAAACCCTTACTCCTTGCTCGAGTCCACATTCTACATTTCCACCCTTCGAAACAGATTGCCTTCTGTGTAAGACCTGGACAAAGATTGACGGGAGGAGTGGCCTTGGCAGATGCATTATTTCCTTGTTATTTTTATCCAGTTACCAAGAGGTTTTGGAAAATCATGGTGTTTAGGAAAGTCAGTGTTGGGGAACAAGAGGTTGTTGTTGCGGTCAGAGCACGCAATGGAATTTGGGCCCCAGATGGAGTAGGGGTTAATTTGTAAAGAAGACTGATGACCCAAGGCTTAGGTCTAGCTTTACAATTGATTAAGGAAATATATGGTAGATTTTGTCCTCATTTCAAATAATGGTTTAGCTAATCAAAACCCAATTTCAAGTTGCTTGGCACCATCAACTAGATTCTGCCCAAAGTTGAGTTTTTATGCATTCAGAGGACTGTAATATTTCCTACCTTTTCCAGAGTACAACATGCCCTCTTTACCTGGGCTCCTCTGTCCTTTCTTTTCCTCGTTCTTCTGGTGCAGCCAAGTTCCAGCATTTACTGGGTACGTGTGGCACCAAGTGACATCTGCATTCCCTGGGTGTTAGGCATCCCTTAGAGTGAGTGCGTCCAGTGTCTCCCCTGCAAGGAATTTCCCTTGTAAGTGGAGATGACACACACAGACACAGGAGTTTTAGGGTCAAGAAGGAATATTTGCTCACTTCTGAAGTCTTTCTTGCCTGGCTGGTAGCACTGAACCATGAGTATTGGCAAAAGAAAATGCTGCTCACATCTCACCAGTACTGATTCAAGAAGAAAACAGAAAAAAAAATTCCATTTGGTGTTCAGGTGGGTGCTACCAAGCTGTTGATGAGATTCCTCTAATGCTTGTCAGTCACATTAGAGAGCATTAAGCCAGTGCCCTAAGCAAGCTTTGGCTGGAAATTGTGGCCCCGTCAGTCCCAGAAAAGGCCTCACGTGCCGTGGGCAGTTTGGAGTATAGGCAGGGAGTTGGATATCAGCATGGTTCCTGTTCTCAAAATCTCTTTACCCTCCTTTAACCTACTCAGTAGCCTATTAGAAATACTAGGAAATCATAAATAACAAAAATGTATCCCAGACTACATAGAAAGCCTAAACATGGCAATCACTATGGAAGGAAAAAAAAAGTTGCCAGTGCTATACCCCCACACCCCCACTCAAGCCCAGACTGTTACCCAGATTAATTCTTTCACATCTTTAAGGTAAAGGTCATTTTGATACTCTTCAAATTGTTCTAGTACATGGAGAAATAAGGAAAATTTCCAAACTGTTTAGAGAGCCAATATAATATTGATAACAAAACATGATAAAGCATGATTCAAATAAAGAAACTCATATACTAATCTAACTTATGACTGTGTGTTTATTGTAAAAATCTAAAAATCCAAAGTAAAGCACTAGTAAATAGAACCTGAAGTCCCTGGGTGGTGCAAATGGTTAGCATGCTCAGCTGCTAACCAAAAGTTTGGAAGTTCGAATCCACACAGACGCGCCTTGGAAGAAAGGCTTGGGGATCTACTTCCAAAAAACCAGTCTTTGAAAACCCCACAGAGCACAGGTCTACTCTGAGACACATGGAGTCACCATGTGTCAGCACAAGGGCAACTGGTTTTAAATAGAATCCAGCAACACATTAAAAGATTAATATGTCGAGAAATGTCAGATTTTTAATATTATGAAATTTATCAATATTATTTACCATGTCATTAAGTAAAAGGAAAAATATCATTCCAATATATCCTGGAAACATATATAATAAAATTCAATACCTTTACTAACCAAATCTTTTATGAAAATATTTAAAAATATTAATAAAATTTGAATATGTCCTTGGTATGATTTTATGTACAAGTAAGCATCAAACTTGATGAAAACACTAGCAGAATTCAAGTCAGAAACAAGATGATGTTTATTATCACCACATATTTAACAACATTATGAAATGTTAGCTAACATATGAAGAAAAGGGAAAGAAATAAGCACAAATGTTAGAAAGGAGGTTACTATTTGCAGATTATGTGACCATATACTTGGAAAACCCAAGATAATTATAAAAATAATTAGAAACTATAAGAACTATAAGAAAGCTTAATAAGCAGGCTGGTTACAAAATTAATATACAAAAATATACATCCATTAATAACCAGTTATAAAGTATAATAGAAAAATAAGATGCCATTTACAGTAGCAATGTTAAATACAGGTAAAATATCTACTGACTAAATTAAGAAGAAGGATAATAAAATGTTTGAATAAATAAAAATACATATTTCAAAATGAGAAAGTTAATGTCTACATAAATAGAAATACATTATTTCAAAATAAGAAAGAACACTAATGAAAGAATTTTTTATACATGTTGCTTAAAGTAATCTATAAATTCAGTATTTCAATAAAAAAAGATGGGTTCTTGGGGAGTTTGATAAAATAATATTTTAAAAGTAACATGCAGGAATAGCCATATCTTTTTAAAAATAGGATGAATAACAAGGTAAAAGAATCTCTACAAGGAATGTAAACATACTAAACTTTTAAATATTTAGAATTGCACAGTAACAGCAAAAATAAAAACAAAAAACAAGTCAGTTGTCTTGAAGTCAATTCTGACTCATGGTGATCCATGTGCCAGAGTAGAACTGTGCACCATGGGGTTTTCAGTGGCTGATTTTTCAGAAGTAGATTTCCAGGGCTTTCTTCCGAGGCACCTCTGGATGGACTCGAACCACCAATCTTTCAGTTAGCAGCCAGGCACTTAACTGTTTGCACCACCCAGATGCTTTTCACAGTAATAAATGGATAAATCAATCAATCAATATAACACAATGGTGTGGAAAAGACCCTAATATACGAAAGGATTTTGTAGATAGTTAAAAGCATTTTGAGTCAGTGAGGAATTGATAGATCACTCAAATTATGTTAGGGCAACTAGCTACCTTTAGGGAAAAAAGACAGATGCATTAAAAATTTGGAAATTTGAAAAAGACAGAAGCAAACATAGACGGAATTTTTTATATATTTGGAGTAGGAGAGACCTTTTTAACATGACACAAAAACTAGAAACCATAAAAAAAGATTAATGTATTTGATTCCTTAAAAGTAAAATCTTAAAAAAAAAAAAAATAAAACAACATAATGTAGCAAAATCAGAAGAGATAACGTGGAAAAATATTTACAATACATCAATCAAGGGTTCATCTCACTATTTTATACATAATTATTTAAAATAGCTAAGATATACAACCAATTTTAGAATGGTTGCCCAATAGTAGATTTCTAATAATTTATGCTTAGAATAATAAGCATAAATTAATAATAATTCACACAAGCATGCAAAGCTGTGTATAAAAATAAAATAGTTGTATTATTTTTAATAGCAAAAGGTAGGAAGTAGAGGAGGGAGGGAGGGAGGGAGAAAAAGAGAGGAAGGAAAGCAAGGGTGGGATGAAGGAAGAAGAAGGATAGAGAGAGATGTCTTCTGTCAGTCAGGAATTGGCTCTAGGTCACTGAATTTTTTCCTAAAAAAATTTTTTTTTTTTTTATAAATCCAAATGTGCTACCTGAAAGACTTTGGGATTTCTAGAATTTCTGTGTTTTAAAAAATGTGTATATTTTCATATTCCATTTACATTTTAAAGGATTTGAAGCATATAAAATGATATGTGAAATACAGTGAAATAGAAAAGATAGAGAAACCAATGAAAATATAGCTAGAATGGGAAAGCAAGTCCATAAGCAAATATCCATTTAAAATGGTTCCAAGTTTTTTAAAAGGTGTTTAATAAATTAGTCTCTGAGTTTCCTGGTGGCGCAAGCAAAAACAGAAGAGTATAGAAAAACTCTCCAAACTCCCAATACGCAAGTTAAAAATAAGTAAAAAATGATATTCCTTACTCTTGGATTTTAAATAACTTTTTTGCATAGTCATTTTTATTATTTTGGAATGTAGAGGACATTGAGAAATGTAGCCGACTGCATCGTCTGCAATATTATTTCTATAATGTGTGCTATAACAGGTTAAAATTTCCATCAAGAATTTCAAATATTTCTATGATCATCTTCAAATGCCAGTGTTCTGGCTGGTGTGTTCCTGGAGAAAGAGGTAGAGAGGGAAGAAGTGTTTTAACCCTGTAAGTCCCCAAAGCCTACTGGATCAGACATAGGACAACATCTCTGGATCCAGACTGCCGAGGTTGAAAAAGTTGAGAAAGTTTCCTAACTTTTTATGCCTCTGTTTCCCTTTTTCGTAAAATGAGAATAAAAATAATTGCTAACTTCGGGGTTGTGAGGATTAAATTATGTAATATATGTAGTGTTAGAACAATACATAGTGTTAGAACAATACGTGGTACATAGAAAGGATCAAAATAGTACATAATAGTAGTAGAAATATGACATATTCCATTATATTTATCTTGGAATTTATATTCAGAATGCAAAAAAAAAAAAAAAAAATTGGAAAATATTTAAAAAAAAATCTTTTCCAGTTTGCCAAGATAATAGTTGATCCTTTTAATCTAAGCACATTAAAAGATAGTTAAATTCTAGATAATAAATATGTAGATGTTTACAGTACAGCATTTTACATTTGTTCTTCTGGTTGTTGTTGTTGTTAGGTGCCGTTGAGTCGGTATCGACTCATAGTGAACCCATGTACAACAGAATGGCCCAGTCCTGCGCCATCCTCACCATTGTTGCTATGCTTGAGCCATTGTAGCAGCCCCTGTGTGAATCGATCTCATTGAGAGTCTTCCTCTTTTTTGCTGATCCTCTGGTTTACCAAGCATGATGTCCTGCTCCAGGGACTGATCCCTCCTGAGAATATGTCCAAAGTATGTGAAATGTAGCCTTGCCATACTTGCTTCTAAGGAGCATTCTGGTTGTACTTCTTCCAAGACAGATTTGTTCGTTCTTTTGGCAGTCCATGGTGTATTCAATATTCTTCGCCAACACCACAATTCAAAGGCGTTAGTTCTTCTCTGGTCTTCCTTATTCATTGTCCAGCTTTCGCATGCATATGAGGTGATTGAAAATACCATGGCTTGAGTCAAGGGCGCCTTAGTCCTCAAGGTGACATCTTTGCTTTTCAATACTTTAAAGAGCTCTTTTGCAGCAGATTTGCCCAATGCCATATGTCTTCTGATTTCTTGACTGCTGCTTGATTGTGGATCCAAGTAAAATGAAATCTTTGACAATTTCAGTGTTTTCTTCGTTTATCATGATGTTGCTTACTGGTCCAGTTGTGAGGATTTTTGTTTTCTTTTTGTTCAGGTGTACTCCATACTGAAGCCTGTGGTCTTTGATCTTCATCAGTAAGTGCTTCAAGTCCTCTTCGCTTTCAGCAAGCAAGGTTATGTCATCAGCATAACACAGGTTGTTAATGAGTCTTCCTCCAATCCTGATGCCCTGTTCTTCTTCATATAGTCCTATAGTCCAGTTTCTCAAATTACTTGCTCAGCATATAGATTGAATAGGTATGTTGAAAGGATACAACCCTGATGCACACCGTTCCTAACTTTAAACCATGCAGTATCCCTTTGTTCTGCCTCTTGATCCATGTACAGATTCCTCATGAACACAATTAAGTGTTCCAGAATTCCCTTTCTCCACAATGTTATCCATAATTTGTTATGATCCACACAGTCTAATGCCTTTGCATAATCAATAAAACACAGATAAACATATTTCTGGTATTCTTTGCTTTCAGCCAGGATCCATCCGATACCAACAATGATATCCCGGTTCCGTGTTCTCTCCTAAATCCGGCTTGAATTTCTGGCAGTTCCATGTTGATATACTGCTGCAGCTGCTTTTGATCTTCAGCCAAATTTTACTTCCATGTGATATTAATGATACTGTTGATAATTTCTGCATTCAGTTGGATCACCTTTCTTCTGGTTTTTCTTCTATAAATCCATTAATTCTGGGTGCTTGCTTTGTGAGCAGAAGGGGCGTTGGCTGGTTAAGTGTTGAAAGGCTTTTCTATCAGGACAGCAGCAGTTTAGCTGGCACATTTAGAAGCATGACCTTTCTGTGCTGTGGCCCCGAATTAAGGAGAGAAAAAGCTTCAGAGTGAAGGAGCAGAAGCACTTTACAGAGGCAGGGGGACTTTATTACTTAGGGAATAGTTCCCCATTGTATGCTGGAAGAGTCATTTCAATGTCAAATGGTTTTCCGTGGCAAAGGCTGGCTTCCGATTAGGGAGTGACTGAGGCTGTGACCAGAAGTTTCAGGCCAGCCCATTAGTGAGACTTGCAGTTCCAGTGGGTCAGGAACCAGTATGACTGAGGTGGGAAGTCACACCTGGGCAAAATTGTGAGCCATTCAGTCATTTCTCTGTGGCCCAGAGGCCAGTACAGTAAATCACCGGGTATAGGAATGTCTGACTTAGAGACAACTCCTACTTGCCCTTTAATGTTATGTAAATTTACCCTCACTTTGAAACGACTTACCCTCACTTTGAAACAATTGAACCAACCCCTAAAACCAAAAAAAACAAACCCGTTGCTGTCCGAGTCGATTCCGACTCATACTGATCCTATAGGACAGAGTAGAAGTGCCCCATAAAGTTCCCAAGGAGCATCTGGTGGATTTGAACTGCCAACCGTTTGGTTAGCAGCCACAGCGCTTAACCACTACACCACCCCTACTGCCAATAAATTCATCATCACAATCACCTTCACTTGCTGCATGTGCAGCTTTTAAATCGCTGGAAAGGCTTCAAGGCTTTTCTTACACTAAACCAAAAAAAAAACCCAAACCCATTGCTGTTGAGTCAATTCCGACTCATAGTGACCCTATAGGACAGAGTAGAACTGCCCCATAGAGTTTCCAAGGAGCCCCTGGTGGATTTGAACTGCTGACCTTTTGGTTAGCAGCCATAACTCTTGACCACTGCACCACCAGGGCTCCTTAGATTCTGATGTGTTTATCAGATTGAGGATTACTACTCTAAAAACGCAAAGGTTCCACATTCATGTCCACAGATGCAGGAGGACAAAGAGAAAATGCAGGATTCAGAGCTCATTCATACATCACCCAATTACTAGCTGGATATATGCCACCTCCCAAGCTCTGGATAAGGTTGTCTCGCAGATCTACAGTCCACATCCTACAGAAAGACCATTGCCTCACTAAGATTTTTTCAAATTCTTGGGATGTTATATTCACTTGGTGATCTTTGGTGTTAAGTTCCAGTTCCTGCTGAAATCATTCAGTTCATGGCTCATTTCATTGCCTTTTGTATATTTTCCTTGTATCGCTCTACATCAAGCCATATAAACTACCAAGTTCCTGTACTTAATTCTCATGGAATTCCACTCACACAAGGTTGGTGTATGTTTGTCAGAATTACTGAAATCTTGGACAAGGTGGAGTTGGGTTATGTGGCCAGAAAGCGAATAGGTTCAGATTGAATATTCGACATCCCTGATCTTAAGAAATGTCTTACTTAGCTTTATCTTACTTCTTGGACTCCACTATGCTTCCATGTTACTAGAATTTCCTCTACCTTGCTCTGACTCTCAATTTACTGTTTATTTTATAAATTAATTTTACTAAGCATACTTACATTGAACAGACTGCATGCATTTAAAGTGTACAATTTGATGAATTTTCACAGATGACTTTATCTCGCTCACTTTGGACATGTCATCAGGAGAGACCAATTGCTGCAGAAAGACACATGCTTGATAAAGTGAGGGTCAGCAAAAAAGAGGGAGACCCTCAATGAGATGGACTAACACAGTGGCTGCAACAATGGGCTCAAACATAGCAAGCATAGCAGCGATCGTGAGGATGGCGCAGGACTGGGCAACGTTTCATTCTGTTACACACAAGGTCGCTATGAGTCTGAGCCGACTTGGTGGCACCTGACAACAACAACATACATGATAAAACCACTGCCACATGACAAAGAATGTTTACATCAACCACAAAATGTTCCTGATGTTTTCTGCATCCTTACCTTTCCTCCTCTCCCGCTTCATGCATCTCTGAACAGCTTCTTGTCACTACGTATTAGTTAACAATTTCTAGAATTTTATAAGACTAGAATCACATAGTATTTATTCTTTTATGTTCCTCTTTTGTGCTTGGCTTCTTCCACTCAGTGTTTAACGTTCTGACATTCATCCACATTTATTCCTTTTTATTGGTGAATGGTATCTCATCGTGTGGATATACCACATTTTGTCTAACCCATTCACCTACCAATGGACTTTTGGTTTGCTTCTGGTTTGGGACTATTGTGAATAAAGCCACTTGAACAGTTATGTACAAGCCTTTGTGTGGACATAGGTTTGTATGTAACTTGGGTAAATACCTAGGAGTGGAAGGTTAGTGTTTGTTTCACTTCTTAAGAAATTGTGAAACGAAGTGGTTGTACATTTTGCGGCACCATCAGTAGTATATTAAAGTAGTAATTGCAGTACATATTTGCCAACAATTGGTATCGTCAGTCTTTTCCTTTTTAGGATTCTAGTATGTATGTAGTGGAATGGTATTTTTTTTTTTTTTTTTTAGTTCTAGAATTTTCATTTGGTTCTCATTTATATTTTCCATGCTTACAATTTCTGTTTTCTTTGCTGAGATTCCCTATCTTTTTAGCTATTACAAGTGTATTTTCCTCTACCTCACAGGACATGGGTTTATAGTGGCTTAAAAATTCAGACCCGATAATTCCAGCATTTGAGACTTTTCAGGAATGGCCTTCTGTTGCTTATCTTTTCCCTTGAGAATCGGTCAAGTTTTCTTCATTCTTTTTAGATTGAGTAATTAGCTATTGTATGTTAGGAATTATGAACAGTATGTTGTGGCAACTCTGAATTCTGTTATCTTGTTCTTGATGATGGTTGATGTTTTCATTTAGCAAATGATTAGCTTGATTAGATTCAGACTTAAACCCTTTCTCACTTGTGGTGAGCAGCTGCTCAAAACTCACTCTTTTAGCCTTCACTGAAAGCTGCTTGGAGTCTGCTTCACATATGCACGTTTTAAGTTTAGCCCGAGACTCAGCAGATTTTGGGGGTCTCCTGTGGTTTTCTTGTTTCCAGGATTCCCTCTTCACTTTTGGTGGATGGGGCTGCCTCCTGCCCTGCCTTTTGGTTCTTCGGTTCAGGAAGAAGGAGGCTCTTTTGCCTCCTTTTCAAAATCTTTCTACCTTTCTGTTCACTCCCCTGGGTCTTCAGGCAGTTATTTTTATTTTTGTTTGGTTGGTTTTTGTATTTTTGAGCTGTATTTAAGGTTGTTATCTCTGGGTAAGTCTGTCTGTTACAAGCTTATGCCACCATAACATGAGCAGAACTCCGTCGTTCATTTTTTTATGCCAAGAAATTAACTGTCTTGTACAGTTTTTGTGTTTCCATCCGAACTATCTTTCCAAGGAGTTACCTTCTATCCCCAAGTGACTTATGGTGTTTTCCAAAATAAAAAATAGTCCTGTCAGTAGACATTTCATATAACTGGGATCATATAATATATGCCCTTTTGTGACTGACTTATTTCACTCAGAATAATGTTTTCAAGGTTCATGTATGTTATACATGTATTAGGACTTCATTTCTCTTTATGGCTGAGAATGCATGTAAAAATGTTGAAATGACAAATATTTCGTTATGTATTTATATATATGCATATATATAAACAAAAAACCAAATCTGTTGCCATGGAGTTGATTCTGACTCATAACAACCCTATAGTACAGAGTAGACCTGCCCTATATGGTTTCTAAGGAGCACCTGGTAGATTTGAACTGCTGACCTTTTGGTTAGCAGCCATAGCTCTTAACCACTAAGCCACCAGGGTTTCCATATATATATGTATGTATATATATATACCACAATTAAAAAAAATAGTCCTATCTCTAAGACAAATTTGGGTGCTAGCTGTTAGGTTTTTATTTTTTTATTTTTTTGTAACCCAGCTACAGAGCCAATAGTTCAAAATGAGAGCCTAGGTAAGTGAGCCTAGGGCAGTAAACACAAGGAAAATCGAGCATGGAACACTATGAAACATTCTGTGTTTGTACAGAATCTGGTAGATTAAAAAGAGAGACCAAGTATAAAAACAAGAATATTCAGAGAAGAATATTATCAATACCTTTACTAATAAGAGAGGCAGCAGAAGGAACAAAGTAGTTCTTTTGCAACTGGAACAGAAAAAGCCCCTGTAATATGATGACTGGGTACCAAGTGAATGAGTGGGGATCTGCCGTATATAAGAAGGCCTGGAGCAAGTGATAGATAACAACACACAGAAGCAGATATAGAACTGAAACTCCAAGTTGTTTGTAGTGAGATGACTATTCCCATATCCCTAGCAAGCAGAGATTAGAAATTAAAACTAGAATGATATCATTCCAGCATAACTTTAATTAGTTCAAATGTTCAGTAAATCTGCACATTTTGTAAAATGATCTCCTACCAATAGTTTGGGTTCGTTTCTTACTGAAGTCTCGGAGAAATAATCCTGTTAAGGTCTTGTTTGGAGGAGAAAGCATCGGTTGCTCTCATGCTGGGCATGCAGGCATGTTTCATGATACGAGTCTTGGAAGACACTGTTCCACAAATGGCTTCTGAAGAGACGTGGTAGAGGAGGCTGACCCCGAGGTGCCCTCACAGGGAAATGAGGTTTCTTTCCGAGAATCAAACTGTTTCAAAACAGAATGTTCCCTGGGCCAACCTGATTATTACTTATCAGTGATGTTAAAAACATATTAAAAAATAAAATATCAACTTAAGGGGCCATGGTCAGCAATGGAGCATAGAAAAAGAATTAGAGGATAGGTCTGTGTCCGACACTGTCCAGAGGATGGGATCCTTCTCTGTAGACTCCCCAGGGCCACTGAACCACACGTTAACTGTTCTCTTTCCTATACGCTCAGTCACTTCAGTTACTTGAGTCTATAAAACGGCGCATATCGCTACCATACTAAAGACCACCTTCTCAATCTCCTATCTTCCTCTAACTTACACTCCATTTACTCTTGTTCTTCTCAGTCAACCTACCTGAAAGAGTAATTCACATTTTATGTTTTGATTTCCTCAACTCCTAATCCCTTCTGGAGCCCTGGTGGTGCAGTTGTTAAGAGCTCGGGAGCTAACCAAGAGATTGGCTGTTCGAATCCACCAGCCACTCCCTGGAAATCCTATGGGGCAGCTCTACTCTGCCCTATAGGGTAGCTGTGAGTTGGAATTGACTCAGTGGCAAAGGGTTTGATATGATTTTAGTCCCTTCATGGTTCATTTAAAAATATTATTCAAAAATAATATATGTAAGGTACATATAAGTTATGTATGTTAATACCTGTGAAATGTTCACCCGTCTTAAGAAATAAAACATCACCAATACTATTGGGGGTCCTTGTGCATCTTTCCACAATAACATCCCTCTCCTGCCCACTTTTATGGAAACTACTATTTCAGTTTTTATGTTTATTATTCTCTTGCCATTCATTGCAGTTTTCACCTATGTAAAACCAAAACCAAACCAAACTAGTTGCTGTTGAGCTGATTCTGACTAATGGTGACACCATGTGATTCAGAGAAGATCTGCGCTCCATATGATTTTCCAAGTAGATGCATGTATCCTAAAACAATTTATTGTTTATTTTTGCATACTTTCAAATTTTATATAAATCCTATCACAACTGGACCAACAAGCAACATCATGATAAATGGAGAAAATATGTATTTTTTAATGTTTTTTTTTTTTTATTTTGCTTTAGGTGAAAGTTTACAGAGCAAATTAGTTTCTCATTAAACAATTAACACATAAATTGTTTTGTGATGTTGGTTGCCAACTCCGTGATGTGTCAACACTCTCCCCTTCTCCTCTCTGGGTTCCCTGTTTCCATTCGTCCAGTTTTCCTGTCCCTTCCTGCCTTCGCATCTTTGCTTTTGGGCAGGTGTGCCCATTTAGTCTCATATACGTGATTGAACTCCGATGCATGTGTGTGTTATTGTTTGCCCTATGTTGTGGTTGTTAGGTGCCATCAAGTTGGTTCCGACTCACAGTGACCCTATGTACAACAGAAGGAAACACTGCCCAGTCCTATGCCATCCTCACAATCATTGCTATATTCCAGCATATTGTTGCAGCCACTGTGTCAACCCATCTCATTGAGTGTCTTCCTCTTTTTTGCTGACCTTCTACTTTGCCAAGCATGATGTCCTTCTCCAGGGACTGGCCCCTTCCAATAACATGCCCAAAGTATATGTTTGCCCTATAGACCTGTCTAATCTTTGGATGAAGGGTGAACCTTGAGAGTGACTTCAGTACTGAGTTAAAACGGTGTCTGGGGGCCATACTCTTGGGGTTTCTCTCGTCTCTGTCAGATCAGCAAGTCTGGTCTTTTTGTTTGTTTGTTTTTGTGAGTTTGAATTTTTTCTGCATTTTTCTCCCACTTGGACTGGGACCCTCTATTGTGATCCCTGTCAGAACAGTTGGTGGTGGTAGCCATGAATCATCTATTTGTTCTGGGCTCAGTCTGGTGGAGGTTGTGGTGGCTGTGGTTCATTAGTCCTTCTCTTGTGTCTTTGATTTTCTTCATTCTCTTTTGCTCCAACCCGGAAGGGACCAGTAGACTTATCTTAGATGGCCGCTCGCGGGCTTTTAAGACCCCAGAAGCTACTCACCACGGTTGGATATAGAACATTTTCTTTATAAACTATATAATGCCAGCTGAGCTAGATGTCCCCCAGACCATGGTCCCCAGCCTTCAGCCCAGTAACTCGTTCCATCAGGAAGTTTGGATGTGTCTATGAAGCTTCTATGACTTCGCCTTGGTCAAGTTGTGCTGACTTCCCCAGTATTGTGCACTGTCTTCTCCTTCACCAAAATTACCACTTATCTACTATCTAGTTAGTGTTTTTCCCTTTCCACCCCTTCCCTCCCTCGTAACCATCAAAGATTGTTTCTTTCTGTGTGTAAACCTTTTCTTGAATTTTTATAATAATGGTCTCATGCAGTATTTTGTCCTTTTATGATTGTCTTATTTCACTCAGCATGAGACCCTCCAGATTCATCCATGTTGTGAGATGTTTTGCAGATTCATCATTGTTCTTTATTGTTGCATAGTATTCCATTGTGTGTCTGTACCATAGTTTGTATATCTATTCTTCTGTTGATGGGCACTTAGGTTGTTTCCATCTTTTTGCTATCGTGAATAATACTGCAATGAACATGGAAGTCTATGTCTATTCATGTGACAGTTCTTATTTCTTAGGAGTAAGATTGCTGGATCATATGGTAATTTCTATTTCTAGCTTTTTAAGGAAGCACCATGTTGTTTTCCAAAATAGTTGTACCATTTTGCATTCCCACCAGCAGTGCATAAGAGTTTAATTTCCCTGAAACTTCTCCAATGTTTGTTATTTTCTGTTTTGTTTCATTTTTGATTCATGACAGTAACATCGGGGTGAGATGGTATCTCATTATAGTTTTGATGTGCATTTGTCTAATGGCTAGTGATCGCAAGCGTTTCCTCAAGTGTCTGTTAGCCACCTGGATATCTTCTTCGGTAAAGTGTCTGTTCATATCCTTTGCCAGTTTTTAATTAGATTATTTGGCTTTCTTTTGTAGAGGTGTTGTATTTTCCTATAGATTTTAGAGATTAGACTTCTGTCTGATATGTCATAGCCAAAATTTTTTCCCAGTCTGTAGGTTCTCTTTCTACTCTTCTGGTGAAGTCTTTTGATGAGCATTAAGTGTTTAATTTTTAGAAGATCTCAGTTATCTAGCTTATCTTCTGGTGTTTGTGTATTGTTAGTTAGGTTTATATCCTATTTATGCCATATATTAGGGCCCCTAGTATTGACTCTATGTTTTTTTACATGATTTTTATAGTTTTTCATTTTACATTTAGGTCTTTGATCCATTTTGAATTAGCTTTTTTTGTATGGTGTGAAGTATGGGTCCTGTTTCATTTTTTTACAGATGGACTTCTAGTTTTGATGGCAGCGTTTGTTAAAAAGACTGTTTTCTTCTCATTTAATGGTCTTCGGGCCTTTGTCAAAGATCAGGTGACCATACGTGGATGGATTTACATCTGGGTTCTCAATTCTGTTCTATTGGTCAATGTGTCTGTTGTTGTACCAGAACCAGGATGTTTTGACTACGATAGCTGTATAGTAAGCTCTGAGGCCAGGTAGTGCAAGGCCTCCTACTTTGTTCTTCTTCTTCAATAATGCTTTACTTATCTGGGAACTCTTTCCTTTCCATATAAAGTTAAAGATTAGTTTTTCCGTCTCTTTAAAGAATGCTGTTGATGTTTGGATTGGGATTGCATTGTATTCGGAGAAAATATTGAAGTTGTTAAGGACTTTATTTTACTTGGATCCATAATCAACGCACATGGAAGCAGCAGTCAACAAATCAGACAACGTATTGCATTGGGCAAATCTGCTGCAAAAGACTTCTTTAAAGTGTTAAAAAGCAAAGATGTCACTTTGAGGACTAAGGTTCACCTGACCCAAGCCATGGTATTTTCAATTATCTCATAAGTATGCAAAAGCTGGACAATAAATAAGGAAGACTGAAGAATTGATGCTTTTGAATTGTGGTGTTGGTGAAGAATATTGACTATCCCATGGACTTCCAGAAGAAAGAACAAATCTGTCTTGGAAGAAGTACAGCCAGAATTCTCATCAGAAGCAAGGATGGTGAGACTTTGTGTCACATACTTTGGACATGTTATCAGGAGAGACCAGCCCGTGGAGAAGGACATCATGCTTGGTAAAGTAGAGGGTCAGAGAAAAAGAGGAAAACCCTCAAAGAGATGGGTTGGTACAATGGCTGCTACAATGTGCTCAAACATAGAAATGATTGTGAGGATGGCACAGGACTGGGCAGTGTTTCTTTCTGTTCTGCATGAGGTTGCTATGAGTTGAAATCAGCTCAATGGAACCTAACAACAATTTTAACAATGCTTGCAGTTTTCTCTCAACTTTGTTAGTAAAAGTTATCTATTTTGCTTAAAGTGGTTGCAGTATTTATTTTCATCGCTACATAGCATTTCATTGCATGAGTATACTATAATTTGTTTATCCATTCTCTTTTTTAATGACATTTAAATTCCTCTAGGTTTCATCTCTTTTTTTTTTTTTTTTTTGTCCTTACTCATAGATTTTTCTTTGGAGTTTTATTTATTTCATAACTTTTACATACACTTCTAAATTTCATGTTTCCCTCATATTCAAACTCAAATGTTCAAATTCTGCTAGACATTTCCATTTGGATATCTTATAGGCACCTTAAGCTCATAATCCTAGATTCCTCCCTAGTCCTCAAACTGCATCTAATTGATTATCGGAACCTGACCATTTACCAAAAAATATTCTTAAATCTTTCTTTCCTTGGCATTTCTATTTATGATTATCTGAGTTTAGTCTTTTATAGTTTTTTCCTTGAGCTGTTGAAATAATCACCCAATAAGTTTCTCTGTCCTCATCCTTGCCCTCTTGATTACATCATTCATAAATCCACCAAAGTGGTCTATCTAAACTACATCACTTCCCTACTTAAAATATCTCATGGCTTTGAATTGACTTCAAGTTGAAGTGCAAACTCCTTACCATGGTTTCTGGGAAATGTACAGATGACTCATCTTGGCCTCATCCCCTGTTCCTCCTATTTTATACTTTATACTTCAAAAAACCAAAGATACCATTTGATTTTCTTCCTCCATGCCTTTGCATTATAGTTCCCTCTGCAGAGAATATTCTTCATGTCTTTCTTGAGCTATTAACTATTTATCCATCAAGATTCAACTCAGTTGTCACCTTCTTACTGTATCCTGTGCCTACGTCTCTCATAGAACTTAATGTATTGTGTTGACAGTTTAAATATCTATCTTCTCCACTAGAATAGAAACTCCTAGCAAATGGGACTCTTTTTATTCAATTTTGTATACTCAGCATTTAACATAATGTCTAGCACCTAATATTTTCTCAAAAGATGAAAATATGATTGCCAACCTGAAATTAAAGGTCAAAGTATTTTACGAAACCTTATCACATGGCTGGAATTAAATAGTCCTTGAGACCAACTTTTATTTCTGAATTTTCAAAACTTTTTAATGTCTAGTTAGTATTTCTAAGTACCTTGTAAGATAAGATATGTGGTTCTCGTAAAGGGATGCACGCTGTTATAAACTGAATGTGTTGGTGTCAGTTTATACACCCAGTTATTCGATGTTCTAGTTATTATGGCTGCATCACAAATCACCCCAAACTTAATACTGCAAAACAACGACCATTTTATTGTGTTCTCTGATTTTGAGGATCATAAATTCAGACAGAACACAATGGGAATGCTTTGTCTCTGCCTGATGATGTCTTGACCCTTAGTTTGGGTGACATGGACAGCTGGGGGCTTCAGTCAGCTGGTGGCTTCTTCACTCACATGCCTGGTACCTGGGCTGGCATTATCTGAAGACTTGAAATATCTGCAGTGACCTCTCCATGTGGCTTGGGCTTTTCACAGCATAGCTGGTGGGTTCTCAGAGGGAGCTTCCCAGAGAACTAAGTAGAAGGTGTATGGCCTTTTATGACTTGTATAAAATCACTTCAGCCATACTGTATTGGTTGAAGCAGTCATTACTTCTTAAGTTTGATGCTCCAGGGATACTAACCCAGTACAGATTCTAGACATCTGAGGCTGAGGACAGGAACTCAGACTCACATGTTAGGCTCCTTCCCTTAAGTAACTCTGAGTGCCCAGTTGGCACCATTAACTGGTATTCCTACTAGTTCAGTCCCCGACTGGGAGGAATGATTGGTTACGTGTTGACCTGGCGCACCTAGACGAGGTGGAGTTATTACACATTAGTGGAAAGAACATTTCTCACAGTTTCAAGGTGTTGGGCACAATTTGTTTCAGGGGAATCCTTAACCTTTAAGACTGTTCATCTGGGAATAAATATGACCTTCTGTAATATATCTCAGGCCCACACTGTAGAGAACACAGCGACAGGATATTACTCCCATGTTCCAAAACAGTGCTTTCCACGGCCTCACTCTTTTTTCTCTCCCTTTTTGTTTTCAGTCACATTCATTTGGGTCTTGAAGAAACAACCATTGCCACTGGGTGCAAGATATTTTCCATAAATGCAGGCTTCACCTCAGTGCCAAAATATACACCATGTTTTGTAACCCTCTCCTTTCCTCAGCTAACACTGGAATATAGCAGCTGCAATTGCATAGAACTTCTGAGCGGAGCCCCTGCTCCTCAACCCTCACATGCTGTGCCAGTACTAATACCAGTTACCACTGAGCCAGGTCCAACTCATGGTGACCCCATGTGTGTCATTGTGGAACTGTGCTCCATAGGGTTCAACTGCTAATTTTTTGGAAGTAGATCTCTAGGGCTTTCTTCCAAGGTGTCACTAGGTGGACTTGAACCTCCAACTTCTAGCAGCCGAGCACGTTACCAGTTCTTACAACCCAGGGACTCCTCACATGCACAAGCCATGTTTTTTCAGTCTCCACTAGGTCCTTTTCTCCATCCCCACTGCTCATCCCGTTCTGTGGGGGTAAGCAGTTTCTGTCTCCTCACCCCACAGGCTCCTTCTTCTGGACAGAGTTGTATTTATAGCCCCACTCTTTGTGAGTGTGGACTCCATGGAGCCCATCTTAAAAGCCAGAACATTTTGCTATCTTGGGACAATTTCAGGGTGCACTTCACTCTTCCCCAGATACACAGGCTTCTCTCTGAACTGCTTAGAATGCTGTCCTGGGCTTTCTGAACTCCTTTTCCTTCAAACAAGCATCTGTTGCTTGCCATTTGGCCTCAAAGGTAGACCTTTGGAATGGCTACCATTTTAAAGATCGCAGTTAGGTTGAGTCCCTGGTTCCCAACATTCTTCTGTCCCCGGTGAAGTGTGTAATCTTTTTCTCAGCTATTTCTTTGAAATATTGTTTTAAAAAAATCTAAAGAAGAGGTCAAGCAATTCAGGGGGATGACAGAATAGGGGAGGGAGAAAGGGTTTGTTCCTAACACAGCGATTCTTGTGCACCAGGAGGATAAGCATTAGAGAACCTAGGTCACAAGGCATTTTGTTATTGAGAAGATTGGGTTTGTTTTGATTGTGGTTCCTCCTGCCCCCTGGTGGGTTTTGTCTTTATAGATATTGCCCAACTTCAGATCAGGGATGCTGCTTATGCTGTTTTGCTTGAAGGGAGATAGGGACGACTACAAATCTGGCTCCCAGTTCCTATGCACAAAAGTTAGAAGATTTGTCCCATGGCAATTGGCTCCTGCTGCCAGGGTTGGATGGGCCTGCAGTGTATTGACTGCAGGATGCCAGGCCCCCTGCTTTTGTTTCCAAACGGGATGGTCCCTCTGGCAGCAAAGCTGCTGCATTTTGTCAGGCTCTGCCGGTGCATCCTTTACAGATAAGTGGGCTGCAGCTCCTGCCAGATGGGCTGCTGATGGTGCAGCTGCCCCAACTCAGCAACTACCTCTGGGTTGAGGGAAATGGGTAAACTGAACAAATGGTGCCTGTCTTGGGGAGAACAGCACAGTTTGTCTGGAGATGCTCCCTGGGACTTAAGTACATATTGATGGAAACCAAACAAAATATCTGAGAAATCTTGCCTACTGAAGACCAATATCAGCCTGCTCACCACCTAAAGAGCTGAACACTTTATGCCAACCTCTTTGATGATCAAGTGCTTTGACTATTTAGTGGGATATTGACAAAAGTGGACTTTGGAGTAAGACTGAGTTCAAATTCCCTCTGCCACATCAGACAGCATGAATTCAGGCAAATTAAACTTTCTGAAAGTTAGTTTCCTTGTTTGTAAAATGGGAATACTAAGACCCACTTTTGAAAGTTGCTATGATGATTAGTACACTCAGTAGCTAACCAAAAGGTTGGAGTTTCCAGTTCACCCAGAGGCACCTCAGAAGAAAAGCCTGGCAATCTACTTCCAAAAAATCAGTCACAGAAAACCCTATAGAGTAATTCTACTCTGACAAACATAGGGTCACCGTGAGTCATAACTGACTTGATGGCAACTTTTTTTTTTTTAATGATGATTAAATGAGAAAATATACATAAAGCACTTTGCCTGGTCAAAATAGCATTTTCTTTGCAGTCAGACAGACCTGGGTAGTAGTCTGGGCTCTGCCACACACTAGCTGTGTGACCTTGGGAAAGACCTAATCTCTTAGCGCCTCAGTTTATTCATCTGTAGAATGGCTTAACAATCATTTCCTACATTGGTGGTTATTAGAATTAAATGGAAATTTATGAATGTAGGAAAAGTGTCTAGCACATATCAGGAACATATACCTGCCTCTTTCCCCTTCCTTTCTCCTCCACACCTTTCACCCACTCTGGTCTGTTTAGGAAGTGATTTCCTCCGCCACCATCACCAATTTATCAAGGCCAACAAGGGCTTGCCTATCAGAACCTTGTGAGGATTCCAGGCATCCAGTTCACAATTGCAGTCAGGAATGGATTTTTCACCCGAGGTGGTAAGAAGAAAAGGTTCATTAATGTGGAGCCTTCAAAGTATGCGTTTCACAAAGGCCAATAACCATCCCTGAAAGGCACAAGCCCAGGATTTATATTGCGATAAGTCACAGATTTACCTCATTCCTTCCAGGGCCCCACAATGAACTTAAAAAAGAAGGTATGAAATTCATTTTCCTCTGTTTAATAACATGAGACCTAAGCTGTAGAATATAAAACAGCAAATAAGCTATTCCTGAAAGCAAGAGGCATTTGACAGAAGAAGAGAAAGATAGAATCAAAAGGAAATGAAGACGAGGGATACTCAAGGACTGCAACTAAAACAGAATGCTTCAAAATAGCCAGGTTCTTGGAGGCAGAGGAATTAACACAGTGGCAAAGCAAGAGTGACAGGAAAGGAAAAGAACAGGAATTGGGTCAAGGGACATCTCTTTATAGTCTTCTAGTCTCCTACTTAGGTGGTCATCTTTGAACTGCAGAGACCACCCTTGTATGGGGCCCCACAGTCCTGAGTTCAGTGGGCAGTGACAAGCCTGTTGGGCTTGCCTGAGAGGCCTGGATAGACTTGAGCAATGGAAACCCCAGGTGTTCCAGATGCCTTGGTGCCACTGATGTAAGAAGTTGAGTGCAAGAGGGATTCATGATAAATGCTCTGACTACATCTCAAAGAAAAATGGCAGAGCTAGAACATTGTACTTGCCGAGGGAGTCTGGGTAATGATAAAAACTAGGACTCTGAGAAGTTGTCTTGGGCATTCCAGGGTTGCCACGCCAAGGTCAGAACGCTGAGAGCACAGGGCACCTCGGAGCTCTTCACAGCTGTTATTTACATCTGATGCTTACAGTAGAGCCAAGATCCAGCAGTTGGGTAGCCAGAGCTGCAGGAATTATTGCTTGTATTTTTCAGACGGGAAAAGCAAATATAGATATTATTAGAATCACAGAGTATTAGAGATGGAAGTAAGCTTGGTTATATATGCTTACCAAAGGGATTTTCAGGGTCTCACCATAAACACAGAGACTCATATATAAAGAAAGCCATTAACACAGGCTGAAAATGTGAAAGGGACTGAAGAAAAGAAAGAGAGACATAAACCAAACCTCAAACTCCTGTTTAAAATCTGCAGAAACTGGAGCTTTAAGCTCCCTAGCAACCAAGACAAAGGAAAACAAATGACCTTCAAGATCACCTAATCCATCCCCCTCATTTTATGGATTAAGAAATGAAGGTCTATATTATTTTTAAAAGCTTTTCATCAATGAAATGTGTTTCTGTAGTTTCTGTAGCTAAACATAGAATTACTTCCTCTGTAATGTTTCAGATTGATTTTTTTTTTTCAAATGGCCTTTTTCATGAGGCACCACTGACCTCCCAGAAACCAATTACGCATCAGAACAGTGTAGAATGCTACATGAAAAGTCAACCTTCGAGGAGTTGTAACAGTTTACACAACAAGAAAACAGTCCCTTTGCTGTTCCACTCTCCTGACCATCTGCAAGCCACGCATTCTAGAAGCCCTCTCTCCTTCCTTCAGTTGAATTACCCCAAAGCCTTTAATGCTTTAGCTTTTGTCATTCTAACTGCGCTGCCCTGATTATCCTGCAGCTCTCCACTTTTGCTGATAGCTGCTAGAATAGGGAAAAGTGAGAGACGTCCCACGTGAACCCTGGTTTGAGACTGATTATTTGCTGAGCCTTCCCCCAGGGACTTGGGCAGCCAATTTAGTAGGTCACTGAGAGAACATTCCTTCTCTTCCTAATCCCTGGTGGGTGCACCCAACAATGCTGCCTCCAGACAATTTTTGAGAAGCAACACCTACACTCACAGACAACTGAAGCCTCTGAGGTAGAAGAGAGAAGAAAGCCAACTGGGAGGAATCCCTGTTGTATTGCTGACGTGATGAGAATTGTGGCCCTTGGCTGCCGGCACTACTGAAGAGTACTATAGAGTAACAACAAGAACTCATGCTGCGCTCATGAATCTCCTGCCCTAATGGACAATACTGAATCCACTCTGCCTCACCTGCTTCTTGTTCCAACTGTTTCTGTAGCATCCAGCTCTGTGTGGGTTCTGAACACCTTCACACAGGTGCAACCTGACAGTGTCTCACCCCAGGCCAATGACAGTCACCTGTCACTTCTTGTTCTGGGACTTCTCTGCACAGCACCATGCATGTGCAACCTGAAAGTGTGGGCTTTTTTCCTCTATGCCATGGAGTAAAACTTTCATAAGTGGGAGATGGTAGCAGAATATAGCACTTATTACGGGATGGCCCTCGAGACACAGCAACTAGTCACTTTTTTTTTTTCTTGTTGGCCAGTAGTTAATGATATTCACTCCCAAGAGAAGTTTTTTTTTTCCTCTCTCTCTTTTTTTTTATTGTTGTGCTTTAAGTGAAAGTTTACAATTCAAGCTAGTCTCTCATATACAAAAATTTATACATACATAGTTATGTGACCCTAGTTACTCTCCCTCTACTGTGACAGCACACTCCTCCTTTCCACCTAGGATTTCCCATGTCCATTCAGCCAGCTCCTGATCCTCTCTGCCTTCTCGTCTTGCCTCCGGACAGGAGCTACCCATTTAGTCTCGTTTATCTACTTGAGCTAAGAAACACACTCTTCATGAGTATCATTTTATGTTCCATAGTCCAATCTAATCTTTGTCTGAAGAGTTGGCCTTGGGAATGGTTTTAGTTTTGGGCTAACAGAGAGGCTGGGGGCCATGTCTTCTGGGGTCCCTCCAGTCCCAGTCAAACCATTCAGTCTTGTCTTTTTACTAGAATTTGAGTTCTGCACCCCGCTTTTCTCCTTCTCCTTCAGGGACTCTCTGTTTTGTTCCCTGTCAAGGCAGTCATTGGTGGTAGCTGGACACCATCTAGTTCTTCTGGTCTCAGGCTGATGAAGTCTCTGGTTTATGTGGCCCTTTCTGTCTCTTGGGTTAATACTTTCCTTGTGTCTTTGGTGTTATTCATTCTCCTTTGCTCCAGGTGGGTTGGGACGAGTTGATGCATTTAGATGGCCACTTGCTAGTTTTAAGACACCAGATGCCACTCACCAAAGTGGGATGCAGAACATTTTCTTAATAAACTTTGTTGTGCCAGTTGACCTAGATGTACCCTGAAACCATGGTCCTCAGGCCCCCACCCCTGCTACTCTGTCCCTTGAAGTGTTTGGTTGTATTCAGGAGCAACCAGTCACATTTTAATGATGACTGTCTCACGAATGGAATCCCTGGGTGGTAGAAGCAATTAATGTTCTCTGCTCCTAACTGAAAATGAAAAGTTAGAGGTTCAAATCTGCCCAGAGGTGCCTAAAAAGAAAGGCCTGGAGGTCTACTTCTGAAAGATCAGCCATTGAAAACAATATGGAGCCCAGTTCTACACTGACATATATGTGATTACCATGAGTTGGAGTTGACTCAAGAGCAACTGGTTGGGTATTATGAATGCATTTTGGATCATCTCTCCCTCCTTCCTTGCTTCATTCTCTTCTCTTTTCTCTCTTGTCCTATGGGATTGTATTCCCCAGTGGATTAAAAACACAGAAGCTTCTGCTTTCGGCTCAGCTTCCTGGGGAGGCCAGGCACAGACAGGTACTCACATTCTAGAGTCATTTTTCTTGCTTACAATTCAACTGGATTAGGCATCTCGATCATGCCCACTGAGAGACATCTTAGATCCTGTATAAGTTTGGTGGGTAATTTTAGCCACCTAGACTTGATTTAAGGGGCCCTGGTCACCCAGGGCTAACCAAAAGTTCAATTGTTTGAACCAATCATCCGCTCCATGGGAGAAAGATGTGGCAGCCTGCTTCCATAAAGACTTTCGTGGTTGTTGTTAGGTACCTTCGAGCCGTTTCCGGCTCATAGTGGCCCTATGCACAACAGAACGAAACACTGCCAGGTCCTGCACCATTCTCACAATCGTTGCTATGTTTGAGCCCATTGTTGTAGCCACTGTGTCAGTCTATCTCATTGAGGGTCTTCCTCTTTTTTACTGACCATCTACCTCACCACGCATGATGTCCGTCTCCAGGAACCGGTCCCTTCTGATAACATGTCCAAAGTATGTGAGACAAAGTCTTGCCATCCTTGATTCCAAGCAGCACTCTGGCTGTACTTCCAGGACAACTTCTTCCTTCTTCTGGTGGTCCATGGTATATTCTTCTCCAACACCATTATTCAAAGGTATCAGTTCTTCTTCGGTCTTTCGTATTCATAGTTCAGCTTTCACATGCATACGAGGTGATTAAAAATATCATGGCTTGGGTCAGGCACATCTTAGTCATCAAAGTGATATCTTTGCTTTTCAACACTTTAAAGAAGTCTTTTGCAGAAGATTTGCCCAATGCAATAAGTCATGCGATTTCTTGACAACTGCTTCCATGGGCATTGATTGTGGATCCAAGTAAAATGAAATCCTTGACAACTTCAATATTTCCTACGTTTATCATGATGTTGTTTATTGTTCCAGATGTGAGGATTTTTGTTTTCTTTATTTTAAGGTGTAATCTATTCTGAAGGTTGTAGTCTTTGGTCTTCATGAGTAAATGCTTTGAGTACTCTTCGCTTTCAGTAAGCAAGGTTGTGTCATCTGCATATCACAGGTTGTCAGTGAGTCTTCCACTAATCCTTATGACACATTCTTCTTCATGTAGTCCAGCTTCTCAAATTATTTGCTCAGCATTAAATTGAATAAGTATGGTGAAAGAATACGACCTTGTTGCACACCTTTCCTGATTTTAAACCACAGATGTATCCCCTTGTTCTGTTTGAACAGCTGCCTCTTAGTCTACTTACAGGTTCCTCATGAGCACAATTAAGTGTTCTGGAATTCCCATTCTTTGCAATGTTATCCATAATTTGTTATGATCCACACAGTCGAATGTCTT
>NW_004444026.1:991816-1020832 GCF_000243295.1 Trichechus manatus latirostris | reverse complement strand
AATTAAGTGTTCTGGAATTCCCATTCTTTGCAATGTTATCCATAATTTGTTATGATCCACACAGTCGAATGTCTTTGCATAGTCAATAAGACACAGGTAAGCATCTTCCTGGTGTTCTCTGATTTCAGCCAAGATCCATCTGACATTAGCAATGATATCCCTTGTTCCACGTCCTCTTTTGAATCCAGCTTGAATTTCTGGCAGTTCCATGTCAATGTACTGCTGCAGCCATTTTTGAACGATCTTCAACCAAATTTCACTTGTGTGTGATATTGTTCAATAATTTCCACATTCTTTTGGATCACCTTTCTTTGGAGTGGGCAAAGATACAGATCTCTTCCAGTTGGTTGGCTAGGTAGATATCTTCCAAATTTCTCTGTATAGACAAGTGGGCATCTCCAGAACTGTATCCATTTGCTGAAACATCTCAATTGGTATTCCACAAATTCCTGTAGCCTTGCTTTTTGTCAATGCCTTTGGTGCAGGTTGAACTTCTTCCTTCAGTACTTCTGGTTCTTTAGCATATGCTACCTCCTGAAATGGTTGAACATTGGCCAATTCTTTTTGATACAGTGGCTTTGTGTATTCCTTCCGTCTTTTTTTGATGCTTTCTCCATTGTTCAATATTTTGCCCAGAGAACCCTTCAATAGTGAAACTTGAGGCTTGAATTTTTTCTTCAGTACTTTCAGCTTGAGAAACGCTTAGCGTGTTCTTCCCTTTTGGTTTTCTAACACCAGGTTTTTGCACATTTCATTATAATGCTTTGCTTTGTCTTCTCGAGCTGCCCTTTGAAATCTTCTGTTCAGCTCTTTGACTTCATCATTTCTTCCATTTGCTTTAGCTACTCGACATTCAAGAGCAAGTTTCAGAGTCTCTTCTGACATCCATTTTAGTCTTCTCTTACTTTCTTGTCTTTTTAGTGACCTCTTGCTTTCTTCATGTATGATGTCCTTGATGTCATCCCACAACTCATCCGATCTTTGGTCATTAGGGTTCAAGTTTTCAAATCTATTCTTGAGATGGTCTCCAGATTCAGGTGGGATATACTCAAGGTTGTACTTTGGTTCTCATGGACTTGTTTTAATTTTCTTCATCTTCAACTTGAATTGCATATGAGCAGTTGATGGTCTGTTCTGAAGTCGGCCTCTGGCCTTGTTCTGACTGATGATATTGAGCTTTTCCATCATCTCTTTCCACAGGTGTAGTCAATTTGATTCCTGTGTTTTCCATCTGGTGAGGTTCACATATTCACATGTATAGTCAATGTTTATGTTGTTGAAAAAAGGTACTTGCAGGGAAAAAGGCATTGATCTTGCAAAATTCTATCATGCCATCTCCAGGCCACATTTTCAATTTACAGATCCTTCTTTGTTTCCAACTTTTGCTTTCCCATCACCAGTAATTATCAATACATCTTGATTGCATGTTTGATCAATTTCAATCTGCAGAAGTTGGTAAAAATCTTCAATTCCCTCATCTTTAGCATTAGTGGTTAATGCGTAAATTTGAATAGTAGTCACATTAACTGGTCTTTCTTGTAGGCTTATGGCAATTATCCTATCACTGACAGCATCGTACTTCAGGATAGACCTTGAAATTTTTTTTTGACAACGAATGTGATACCATTCCTCTTCCATTTGTCATTCCCAGCATAATAAACCATATGATTGTCTAATTCCAAATGGCCAATACTAGTCTATTTCACCTCATTAATGCCTAGGATATTGATCTTTATGTGTTCCATTTCATTTTTGACGACTTCCAATTTTCCTAGATTCATACTTTGTACATTGTACATTCCGATTATTATGGGATGTTTACAGCTGTTTCTTCTTGTTTTGAGCTGTGCCACATCAGCAAATGAAGATCCTGAAAGTTTGACTCCATCCACATCATTAAGGTCACCTCTATTTTGAGGAGACAGCTCTTCCCCAGTGGTATTTTGGATGACTTTCAACCTGAGAGGTTTATCTTCTAGCACTATATCAGATTATGTCCTGCTGCTATTCATAAGGTTTTCACCGGCCAAATTTTCCAAAAGTAGAACACCAGGTCCTTCTTCTTAGTCTGTCTTAGTCTGGAAGTTCTGCTGAAACCTGTCCACCATGAGTGAGAAATACTAGTAGCATAGCTTCAAGTATTCCAGCTACCTACAAGCCACCACAGTATGACAAACTGACAGATGTGTGGTGGTCGTAAATATTACAGCCTTGAAAATCCTATGGGGTAGTCTTACCCTGTCCTATAGGGTTGCTGTGAGTCAGAATCAACTGGACGGCACACAACAATAACACAAAAGACCTGATTTGCCTTCTTAGGGAAAAGAACCTTTATTTCCTTCAGACGATCATCTCTTCTCTACTCCTGGAAATGTAGGTTAAATGGAGTTAACTCCCAGTCTAGTTCCAGTAGTAAACATGTGAGTTGCTTCCATCCAATCAGAACACTGGCTATGCCTGACCAGTGGCTTGTCAAAGATGAGCACATGATCCAAATTGAGCCAATGTGACACTCTGAAAACATTTGCAAGTATTATTGGATAAGAGACATATTTTCATTTCCACTGCGCTGAAACGCTTGAACCTAGAAAATGTGATAATTGAGCTGCTACAGCCATCTTGCCAACTCAAGGAGGAAGCGCATCTCACGATTGTTCCAATACAAATGAAGCGGAGCTGAGAGAAACCAGGACCTGGTTACGTAGTTTGACCCCACGTTTTCCTTCCAACCACCATATCAAGTTATACCTTACGCTCTAGACTTTTCATTTGTTTTAGCCAATGCGTTCCATTTTTGCTTAAGCTTGGTTTTGGTTATTATTCATTTACAACATAAAGAATTTTGACTGATATAAGAAGTTCCTCCTGCCTCAAATTCCTTATTTTTATAGTCCATCTTTGTTGTTACTGCCAAACTATTATTAAAATTTATTAAATGTTGAAAATATAAAAAGCAATCTTTCTAAGATTTAAAGAATAACTGTAAATCAAACTCCTGATTATTTGCCAGTTAGCTTAAGAAGGAAAACATAACCGTTACCTTTAAACTTCTCTAGAATCCTCTCCTAGATTCTAAACATTTCCCTATCCCTTCAGAGGTAATTTTGAGTCATATTCCCTTGCTTTTCTTTATAATTTTGCCAGGTATGTTTGTATCCCTCAATAATTTATTATGGTCTTGCATGATTTTTAACTTTATATAAATGCAAGCATAGTACATATATTTTTCTTTGACTTGTTTTTTTAAACTGAACACTATATTATAGGATTCTTCCATATTGTTGCATGAGTATGACCCATCATTTATTTATCTTCAATGTTATATGAATACCCTACAACTGTTTTTCTCCTGCTGTTTGCAGACATTTTTGTTATTTCCAATTTTTTTCTTGCTAATATAAACAATGTTGATATGAACATTTTTGTACGTGTGTCCTGATGCACACATGCATACATTTCCTTAGGGTTTATATCTAGGAGAAGAATCTCTCATTGTTTATCTCAGTTTCAAATTTACTAGTTAACTACAAGTTGTTTTTTAGAGTGGTTTTACGAATATACAGTCCCGTAAGTCATGAAAAAGTGTAGTTTCTCCATATCTTTCCCAAAACTTGATATCATCAGACTTTCATGGTTGCCAATATGATAATGTGAAACTGTATCTCAGTGTGTGAGTTCAGCTTATCTTTTTTTTTTTTCCTGAGCTGTAATGATATTGAGAATCACAACGTCTTTATAAGGATTTGATGAATATTTCTTCCCTCAATGGTAAAAATATTGTATATTACTCATCTTTTATTTTGAAGTGGCCTCCTGACAGATTTATTTGATTAATTAATGAGAGAAGCAGCCAAATGGTGAGGCTGTTCAAAGAGAATTGGAGACCGTCTAGTATTTATAGTGACGGAAGGAAAGACCACTTCAGTGAGATGGCTAATTGTGATACAACACTGGTTAATATTTGATAGTGTAGTAAAACTGCAACTTCTGGGAATATATTTTTTATTGAACAGGAAATCTTTGCATATGTAGTGAACAACATTTATTTGCATTACTATCAGACAAGAATCATTTGCATTGCTATTGGTTTTCTACAAGTTATCGTCTATACTTAGAGAGTTGTATAATACCCTAATCAATAGTAAATGGCAAGTCAAACAAAGGGAAACACCTCAAAGCAGAAGTTGACACAATTTTTCTGTAAAGGGGCAGAGGGACTATGTGGTTTATGTTGTAACTATTCATCTCTGCCCATGAAAGCAATCATAGGTAAAAAATACATAAATGAATGGGTATGACTGTGTCTCAATAAAACTTTATTTATTCATAAAAACAGTGGCAGCAGTGTTTGATCTATGTGCCATAGTTTGTGGATATCTGTCCTGGAGAATCAGATAATTTACAAGTGAGGCTGCTAGAAAACACTCAGCTGGCTACCAAGAGGATATTCAGGAATCCCTTTGGTCTGTTTCTATGGTCTGGATAATTTTTGTTAAGAGTCTCTCCTTTAATCATAAATAATCTCCAAAAATTATTTTTGATCACACAAAAAAAAATTGTCCCATTGTGTTTGGACCTAAAACATTTAGACAAATGTAACAAAAAGTGTTAATTGACACATACAAGCAAACTATGAGTACTGTCAGCAAATGTAGAACCCTAGGGTGGTAAATAACTTCTAAGATTAGAAAATTAACTTTTGTCTGGAGATTTCATAAGGCATCTGGGATTGCATTTTCAATAGTTTCTATTATTTCAGAGATGTTCTTATTGCTTTGCTTTGCTTTTCTATTTTGAGGCCAGGAAACGAAGCCCAGGACATTTATTTTATGAACATTTTTCTACATGTGTCCTACAATGCCTACTAATGTAGATTAATTCCTTTATCTTGTACTAGGCTTCTGGTTAGCCAGGAAATAGCAATTTTCTGTACTCGTAAGAATTGATGCTTTAAGCCAGGGGTCAGAAAACTTTTTGGAAATGTCCAGATGGTAAATATTTTAGGCTTTGTGGGCTGTAAGATCTCTGTTGCAACTACTCGACTCTGTTGTTGTAGCATGAAAGACTCATAGAGTATACCTAAATAATAAGGGTGGTTCTGTCCCAATAAAATTTTATTTATAAAATCAGGTGGTGGGCTGAACTTCACCCACAGGCTGTAGTTTGCCAACCTTGGTTTTAAGTTATAGAACAAGTACTAGCCAGTTTTGTGGTCAGATATCGAAGAAGCTAAAGATTAACCCTTTATAACCTCTTATTAAATTATTGTTCATGGCGACCTCATGCACAATGAAACAATATGCTACCCGGTCCTGCACAATCCCTATGATCAGCTGACGATCAGATTGTTGTGATCCATAGGGTTTTCATTGGCTAATTTTCAGAAGTAGATTACCAGGCCTCTCTTCCTAGTTCATCTTAGTCTAGAAGCTATGCTGAAACCTATTCAGCATCATAACAAGACACAAACCTCCACTGACAGATTGGTGGTAGATGCGCTAATCCAAGGCAAATGCACTTACTTCCCTTCTGCAACACTTTACAGCATTTTACATTTATTCAAGTTTTGTTCTTTATGATCCTCTTTCACATTTTGGAACATCCAGTCATTTTCTTTTTAAACAAAATGATTGTCTTTTTTTCCCCCCTTAGTAAGCAAAAATGCATCTCATTACCTTGGATACTAAGTTGTACCCCTATGCAACTATTGCTCCTGGTAGAGTCGCATTCACATGTATTAGCTTTAGCAAAGTATGTAAAATCTATTTCATAGAAGGAACTAGGAGGTAACTGACAACTGTAATATAGAAGCATTTTAGCAAACTAGCAAAGCTCATTGGCATATATAACTTGACTCCCTGCAATCACATTCTTCTTATACCTTTTAAAGTGGCAAAAATGGACCCATTTTCTAAAACGATCCAGAGATGCAGCCACTCTGTAATGTATAAAAATAAGAATATATATATACATATATATTTAACTTGCTAACTCTGTTTCAGTATTCTATTAGAAATTAGCCTACTAACTAAAGAATTTAGTGATTATGTTTAAATTGACATTCTAAAAAATATTATTACAATTCATATAAAAATTGTCAAAATTATAATTTAATTTATCTAAGCATATAATTTTATACTTTTCCTTATCTGAAACATATGTGAGAGAACATAAGCATCACTGGTAAGTAAAACAATATACAAAGTTTAGAAAGATTAGATTAGCCTCTTAATTAAGAAAAAATAAATAAAACTAATAAAAATACTAAATCTTCCTTTAAAGTTAAATAAATGTGCATTTGTATTATGCTCCGCACCAGTAAAATCAGGGAAAATACATATAACTCTTTTGCCAGCAGAATGATCATGTCAGTTTGATTTGTCCAAAGATTCGTTTTTATTTTGTGAGCTTAGCACCTTACAGAAAAATGCTTCCAAGTAGGCAGCTTCTGTGAGAAGTGTTTTTCCTCAAAAAATGTAGCATATTCAAAGCATTAAAAGTTTAGTTTCCCAAGGGCTGGCTCACGGTGAGGAGAGAGAAGCAGAATTGTGAAAGTGTAGGCTTGCACCCATTTTTATTGAAAACATTGTTATTTTGTTTATTCACATTCATTTGGAGCTTTAAAAATATCTGGCAATGAATATTGGGGTGATGGTTGCACAACATTGGTGTCAAGAAATTGTACATGTGAAAGATGTTTAATTGGCAAATGTGATATATATCTCATAACATTAAAAAAGGGGAAAATATATTACATTAATGTAAGAAAAAGTTTAGTCTCTTGGTTTTCTGGAAACTGGAGATATTAGATTTAAATAAGTTCTTATTAAGGTCCATAATGACACTAATAACCGAAGACCAGATGAGTTGTGGAATGACATCAAGGACATCACGAATGAAGAAAGCAAGAGATCATTAACAAGATAGGAAGGAAAGAAACGACCAAAATGGATTTCAGAAGAGACTCTGAAACTTGCTCTTGAACATGGAGTAGCTAAAGCCAAAGGAAGAAATGATGAAGTAAAAGAGCTGAACAGACTTCAAAGGGCAGCTTGAGAAGACAAAGTAAACTATTATATTGACATGTGTGAAGACCTGGAGATAGAAAACCAAAAGGAAGAACATGCTGGGCATTTCTCAAGCTGAAAGAACTGAAGAAAAAACTCAAGCCTCGAGTTGCAGTATTGAAGAATTCTACAGGGAAAATATTAAACAATGCAGGAAGCATCAAAAGAAGATGGAAGGAATACACAGAGTCACTATACCAAAAACAAGTGGTCAACGTTCAACCATTTCAGGCGGCAGCATAAGATCAGGAACCGATGGTACTGAAGGTAGAAGTCCAAGCTGTACTGAAGGCACTGGCGAGGAACAAGGCTCCAGGAATTGATGGAATACCAAATGAGATGTTTCAACAAAAGGATGCAACACTGGAGGTTCTCACTCATCTATGCCAAGAAATTTGGAAGACAGCTACCTGGCCAATTGACTGGAAGAGATCCATATTTGTACCCATTCCAAAGAAAAGTGATCCAACAGACTGCGTAAATTATCAAACAATATCGTTGGTATCACATGCAAGTAAAATTTTGCTAAAGATCATTCAAAAGCAGCTGCAGCAGTATATCAACAGGGAACTTCCAGAAATTCAAGCCAGATTCAGAAGAGGACGTGGAACCAGGGATATCATTGCTGATGTCAGATAGATCTTGGCTGAAAGCAAAGAATACCAGAAAGATGTTCACCTGTGTTTTCTTGACTATGCAAAGGCATATGACTGTGTGGATCATAACATATTATGGATAACATTGCGAAGAATGGGAATTCCAGAACACTTAATTGTGCACATGAGGAACCTGTACATAGATCAAGAGGCGGTTGTTTGAACAGAGTGAGGGTATACTGCATGGTTTAAAGTCAGAAAAGGTGTGTGTCACTGTTATATCCCTTCACCATACTTATTCAATCTGTATGCTGAGCAAATAATCTGAGAAGCTGGACTGTATGAAGAAGAATGGGACATCAGCATTGGAGGAAGACTCATTAACAACATGTGATATGCAGATGACACAACCTTGCTTACTGAAAGCAAAGAGTACTTGAAGCACTTACTGATGAAGATCAAAGACCATAGCCTTCAGAATAGATTACACCTTAACATAAAACAAAAATCCTCACAACTGGACCAATAAGCAACATCCTAATAAACAGAGGAAAGATTGAAGTTGTCATGGATTTCATTTTATTTGGATCCACAATCAATACCTGTGATGGTTAAGATGGTGTGTCAACTTGGCTGGGCCATGATTCTCAGTGTTTTGGCAGTTGTATAATATTGTGATCACTTCCCTGTCAAAATCTGATATGTGGTCACCCCTATGATGGAATCTGCTGAGTGGTACTGCTGAGGGTGGGGCTGGGGCAGCTCACCACCCCCTCAGCCTTCATCTGTCAGTCCTCTGCTGCATACTTCCTTCCTGCTCACCTTGCCAAGGCTTTTGGCTTTTTCTGGATCCTGCAGCTGCCTCTTGTTCATCTGACCTCCAGTTCTTGGGACTTGAGCTAGCAGGTACTTGCTGATCTTGGGATTCATTGATCTTCACAGCCTGTGAGCAAGAGCCCTGCATTGCAACCTACTGATCTTGGGTTCACCAGCCCCTGTGGCTACATGAATCAAGAGAAGCCTCTATCCTGATCCATGGACTTGGGATGTTCCAGCCTCTATAATTGTGTGAGCTGTTTCCTTGATATAAATATATATATATATATATTTATACTCTTTACTGGTTTTGCTTCTCTAGAGAACGCTTCCTAAGATAACACCCACGAAAGCAGCAGTTAAGAAACCTAAAGATGCATTGCATTAGGCAAATCTGCTGCAAAACACCTCTTTAAAGTGTTAAAAAGCAAAGATGTCACCTTGAAGACTAAGATGCCCCTGACCCAAGTCATGGTGCTTTCAATTGCCTTATATGCATACGAAAGCTGGATGATAAATAAGGAAGACCGAAGAAGAACTGATGCCTTTGAACTGTGGTGTAGGTGAAGAATATCGAATATACCATGAACTGCCAAATGAATGAACAAATCTGTCTTGGAAGAAGTACAACCAGAATGCTCCTTAGAAGGAAGAATGGCAAGACTACATCTTACATACTTTGGACATGTTATCAGGAGGGATCAGTCCCTGGAGAAGGACATCATGCTTGGTAAAATGGAGGGTCACTGAAAAAGAGGAAGACCCTCAACAAGATGGATTGACACAGTGGCTGCAACAATGGACTCAAGCATAACAACAATTGTGAGGACGGTGCAGGACTGGGCAGTGTTTTGTTTTGTTGTACGTAGAGTTGCTATGAGTTGGAACCAACTGGAAGGCACCTAACAACAACAACAACAACAACAATGTCCATAAATAAATTTAAACAAGGCTTTCTATTTTGAGGGGCTTTACGATTTAATGTATTAATATATACAGGTGATACATATATATATATATATATATGAATGAGGAAGACTGAAGAAGAATTGATGCCTTTGCATAATGGCATTGGTGAAGAATATTGAACATATAATGGACTGCCAGAAGAACAAACAAATCTTTCTTGGAAGAAGTACAGCCAGAATGCCCTTAGAAACGAAGATGGTGAGACTTTGACTCACATAGTTTGGACATGTTATCAGGAAGGACCAGTCCCTGGAGAAGGACATTATGCTTAGCGTAATAGAGATTTGGTGGAAAACAGGAAGATACTCAACAAGATGGATTGACACAGTGGCTGCAACAATGAGCTGAAACATAGCAACAATTGTGAGGATGATGCAGGACCAGCCCCTGTTTCATTCTTTTGTACATAGGGTCGCTATGAATCAGAACTGACTCAACAGCACCTAACAACAACAAATATACATATATATGTATATATGTGTATATACATGTACTTATAATATATATGTATATATGTGTTTATATATACCATCTCACATTCACATAATGAGAGGTAAAGGTTTTTCTCAATTAAAGACACAGAGCTTGCATCTTACGCTTTACAACTTCAACCACAGGACAGAATAAATATAGAAAACAAATTCACCAATCGAAATCTCGAAGATCTGTTCTCCTTTCCAGTGGAAAGGAGAAATAGACCAATAAAGAAAATCTAAGAAAGCAAATTCTCTTGTCATCTTTCACTCAGGTGAGACTAGGTTCCTATCTCTATCCTGTTGCTATTGTTAATCACTCCTGACTCATGGTGACCCCATCCACAAGGGAAGGAAACAGCTTCCAGGTTCTAAGCCATCCCCATTAGGTTGAGATTACCTACTGGTTAGACCATAAAACTAACTCACCAGTCATTGCTGCCACCAGTGGGAATCACTTATGGGCCATGGGTAAAGCAGAAATAGAGCCCAATTTATCCAAGAACCAGAAGTAAAAACGAAAACACAGAGTTAAAAAAAGAGAGAGAGAGAAACCAAGTGGCAGCAAAAGTAGACTTTTATTGCTCCTGAGGATTCATCCCAGAGGCCAAAAAAGTCACATTTAAGCTTAAACAACCCATGAGAGGCACTTCTTGGGCAACACAGTTTAATTGGCTACAGAAGGTAAGTCCAATTGGACATCTCAGTAGAACTTCCCGAAGTGTCAAAATACAATTTGCAAAAACCTAAAAAACACGTCTCTCATACAAATCTGAAGTGAGCATATGTTAAAGATCTATAAAACTCATTAATCATGGAACCAGCTAGATAGTAAGGCTGGTTTTCAAATCTGTACTTAAACAATTATTGGCTTATTTTCATTCTCAAAACATTCAATGAACTCTTATTTTCTTTGCTTTCTAGCATCTGATTGGTATGGAAAACCAAAAACTATAAAGAAAAGCTTGGATCACATTGAAAGCAACATTCACAATAAAATTTCTTGTTTCCTTTTGACTCCAAGTCCAGAGTTCTTTCAACTGCACTGTAACTATCTTCACTGAGATACAATCCTTGTCTTCTAGGAGCATAGAAAAACTTTGGAAAGATATTTACACATGAACAAATAGTGAACAAATAAGAAAGTGAGGGCAGAAACTCAGTAGACATTGTGGGCTAACTTGGTCATAACAATTCATGGCGCAGGCAAGAACTGTCTAGGTTTCCAAAGCCAAAAGTCCTCCAGTGGAGATGTTCAAGGGAAATGGACAACTCAGGATTTCCTTTACAGTTTATTTGGGGAGTTCAAAACAAGGAGAAGAGTGAATTCCCAACCGACAACAAAAAAGTTGTCTTTTGTTTTGCCACTGAAGTCCTGGAAAGATGATAAGAGATGTAACAAACGGGTGTCTTTTTTCACTGGCAGTGCATTTAAACTTTTTCAGAAGAGACGTTGAATTATAAAATAGTTCCTGCAGATTTAAGTTATCTACTTTTCATTTTTACTGTGAAAGCTCTAGACTTGGGCAAATGGTCAGTTAATCCATGTGTCCTTCCTCCCAAAAGTGAAAGAGCTTTTTTTTTAACAGCCTTTAAGGCAATAACAAAAAAGCACCATTTGAATATTGAGCCAACAATGAGAGAGAGCTACAGCGAGAGTGAGAGACAAACTTGAAACTCACTTTTCTAAGAAAAAACAAAAAAAGGTTAAAAAACAAAGGAAGAAGCCATCTTCTAAACAAGTCACTTATTGTTGAGCAAAATGTGAATCAGAAATTGTAGTAGAACTCTACGCAGCTAGAATGATTTTAGGCTTGAGCAAAGTTAAAAAAAAAAAAAAAATCTTGGGAAAACATGTTTAACATCAATTCTGTGAGAAGAAAAAAAAAAAAATCCCACAAGTTTTGATGATAGTTCAGATCAAGGTAAACATGAGATGTTTATGAGTCAGAATTGACTTGACAGCAATGGGTTTCTTATTGTTTTTGTTTTTTAAGCAAGAATGAGTGACTGTATAGAAATAAGCTGTTGATCTGTGAGCCTTTCTTTTGCTGTTCTCATCTTTATGGGAGGAAAGAAATATGGTCTCCAGAAAACTCCCCTGTGGAGCCACTCGCTGTGAAGTTACTACGGACAATATAAAACTGCTCTTTATATGAAAAGTCAATAGCATGTGGGTAGAAATCTCTTGCCAGAGCAATATTTTTCTAAGAATATGAAACAGATATGACTTGACAGTTGTTTCCATTAAAAAGTTTCAAGTTTGAGTCTAGACTTCATATTATTTTGATTCTCTTGCTAAGTCCAAGTTTAGGCATTCTAGCTATTTTGTTTTTATATCCCATTAGTTATATCTATAATCTCCAATGGATGTTGACTATGGTCCATAATCAACAGATGACTTCATTAACCTTTTTTGGAGAATTTTTAAAGACAAAGATCCTGTGTCCCTAAGATATTCCCATTCCATGGGGCTAGAATAGGTACTGGAAGTCAGAATGTATTTTTAAATACTCCTTAGATTTTCTGATGATCAACGAATTTACAGATCATTACCTCGAGGGCATTAGGAACAGAATTAAGGTTACAGATTTGTCTGTTTATGTTGGAATGAGCATTCCATATTATTCCAAAGAAAAATTTTACAGGGAGGGAAAAAACAGGAAGTTGGTTTAAGAGGGAAAGGAAGTGTAATAGTTTTAAGGATGAGTGTAGAGAAAATAAAAATGACCTGCGGAGTTTATATTTTGGACAATGATGAAGGAAGTAGAGATATCTTTTAGTTAGTTACAAGACAGCCAAGGTCAAAAGACCAGATAGTCTCTCAGGACCAGCTGTAGTCTGGTAAAATAAGCTGGATATGGTGGTGGCTGTGGAATTTCCTTCTAATATTCAAGTTGGAGGAACAGCAGGGTTACTGTACGCTCAATGAAATGAACATTCCGTGGTGGTAAGATCATGTTACACATCAAATTAATGACATCTGACAAAGTGTCCTTTCCTACCTACATGCAGTATCTTTCTGAGAAAAGGTCAAGTTTGGAAAAAAGATAATTTTCAGTAAGGCATAATTTGTTGTCATTTGTATCATCCTATGATTCAACAGTTGATGGACCCTAACTGAGTTTTCTTAAGAGAGGAGGATGTAATATACTGGAAAGTGAGTCAAATAAGAGTTGCTACAGTATGAATGTAAACATTAACTAAGAAAATACGACCTTCTTATGTCATTTAATGGATTGAATGGTGGGGATTATGCACATGTCCTAATCCCTAGAATTTGTGAATATGACTTTATTTGGATACAAGGTTTTTGCAGATGTCATTAAGAATCTCGAGATGAGATCATCTTGGATTATCCAGGTAGAACTTAACCTAATAACAAGTGTCTTATAAGAGAGACACAGAGGAGAAGGTCATGTGGAGACCGAGGCAGAGATTGGAGTTACGCAGCCACAAGCCAAGGAATGCCTAGAGCCACCAGAAGCTAAAAGGGACAAGAAAGAATTCTTCCCTAAAGTCTTCAGGGGGAGCATGGCCCTGATGACCCCTTGATTTTGGACATCTAGCCTTCAAAACTGTGAGAGAATAAGTTTCTATTTTTGTTTCAAGCCACCCAGTTTGTGGTAATTTGTTACGCAGCCCCCAGGAAACCAAAATATATATCTGTCATAAGGAAGTGGGAGAGATTCTTCCCCCACCAACATTTTGTGCAACATATATGTGATGGAAAAGAAAAAAGGAATGAGGCTCGCGAGGAGGTAAGCAAAGGTCTTAAACTATTTGGGAATGACAGATGCTCAAGCAATGCCGGAGGGGTGCACTTCAAGGACCATGCTAGGAGATGGAATACCATCAGTGATGTGAACGTGCTAGCCACGCGGCAGAGAAAACAGAAGACAAAAGAAGAGGCTGAGGAAATATGAACTGGAAGATTGAGAGAATTTCCATGGCCAACTGAATGACCAAATCTTCTTTGGATTTTTTCTCTTGGCAACAAATGTTTCATCAGGATATAAACCCCCATGATCCTTCTGGAGGGAGCTTCATGATGAAGGTTTCTGTGGTTGTGCCCTTCCACTTAAATACCAGGTGGAGAGAGAAGAGGCTGGTTATTCTGAATTATCCTTAGACTTTATCACTGTGTCAAACAAAGCCAAAATGCTGCTTGAGGGGGGTAATGGCTAGAAAAAGAAAAATGATTCGAGAGAAATGTACATTTTTCAGACATTTATTCAAACTTCCTCCTTTAGAGTAAACAGAAGGGGTGCCCCTCCAAGCAGTCACAGTAGAAACATTAAAGCACAGTTCGCCCTGAGGCTAGTTAAAGACAAGTGGATGCCCTAGACAGGATGATCTCTTCAAACTAACAGTTCTTAAATATTAGCTCACCATTTACTTAATAGAGGAGGGCACAAAGGGATTTCTGTTAATAAATACCTTGAACAGAATTTGATACAAATTTTTTAAGGGAACTCTTTTGCTTACTAATTTACTTTTTTTAAAGCAGAATCAATATGCATGGAAACACAAATAAACACACTTTGTAAAATGTCTCCTATTTTTCAATAGTTCTTCATGCGCTCTTTAGTTTCTTTTTACTACTTTCAGAGGCAGACAGCTTCTTGCGAAACGTATTAGTGGTTTCCAACCTCAATAAAGAAGCATCTAATTTCAGTAAGCAGCACTGCACCCATAGTTGTGTGGTTCCTAACTGTGATTGCTAGGGTGAGTGACACAAAAGCTTCAATATAGGCTAGCTCTAGAGAGGAGAGTTTCAATATCTGTTCCAGATTTTTGTCTACTTCTGCCGGTTTAGAAGCAAGTTGTGGTTGACCAGTTATAGGAGGAGTTGTGCATGGAAATGGGTTCATCAATGCTACATTTCTGTGATGAACTTTTGTCCTTTAGAGAGGGACATCTTGGGCAGTTACTTTTCTTTCTGCTCCTTAATTTGGGCCTGGGTCTAATGCTAGTCTCTGCCGGTCTGCTTTCACCAACAATTTCCATCGATAGGCAATTCAAAGTCTGTGGAAAATGCCCGACGAGTCCAAATTGTCTCCATCCTTCAAGGTCCAGTGCAGGTCCTATAGTTTCCAATAAGGTTTTCACGATGCTGTTGTTCAAACAAAACTCTTTTCAAGTCAGAGCAATTATTGCATATGAGTTAATCTTGGAATTTAGTTAATTAACATTTTCTACTAAAGCTTTGAGTTTACAGAGTGCGTTATCATAAATTATATATTTCAATCATATAAAAAGCCTTTGAGTTAGGATTTATTATTATTATTATTTTCTATTTCCAAGATGATGAGATTTAAAGTGATTTACAGCGATCAAGAGCCTCAGGATTCTGACCCAGATTACTCATTTATTTATTCATTCACAAAGTTATTTCATCGTTTCTAAAATGCATTATTTTTGTTTACATTTTAACAGCTCTAAAATTAGTATGATGTGTTTAATTGGCAATTTTTGCTTCATAAGAATACAAAATATAATGACATTTCTTAGAATAATGCTACCTTAGATTAGATGGAGTATTGTGTTAAATGAGGGCTTACAGGATGCCAGGAGTTGCGCTGGGCATTAGAAATAAAACTGAACAACACAGTCATGTTTCCTACTTCCATGGAGGATGTGTGTTTACCCAGCACTATTATACTACCCAACCCTAGCCTGTTGTAAATTGCTTTCTCTTTTGTCACATGCTAGAAGCAATAGTCTTAACAAGATTCCAAGCCACTGGAGGTGCTGGGTCTGGCAGAATAGACTTCCTTGTATGTGACCCATGACAACATTTCAGTGTACTTTTCCTGAATGGTCACCTTGGTTTTCCATATCAAACAGAAAGTGGCCCCAGGTGGTAGAATCATTATATTGGTTCAGATTTTAAAAATATATTTTCTAGAATTTGGGAAATCACACCTGAGCCAGTTCGATGTAGACACTAACATCTCTGCCACTTTGAGACAGTGTAATTTGCCAACACTTGGGGCTTGAATTCAGGGACAGATTACCCAATAAGCAAGGAATGCACTGGCTTAATTGTGTTTACTTACTAACCTGTAGTGCACAATTTCACTTGGTCTTCACCACATCAAAGACTGTGCACTACCGATTAGTAAGTAAGCACAATTCTGGTGGATTCGAGCTGCTTTCGTTTTGCTTAGCAGCCAAGCTCTTAACCACTGCACCACCAGGTAGTTAATAGGCAAGCCCTCCACTCCACCCCACAGCACCACCAACACACCACCAAAAAACAAGACCAAACTAAGTCTATTTCTGCACAGCAGCCTTGGCGTTAGCAGCTTCCACAGTAACAAATGCCGCATCACTCTGAGAAACACAAGGAGCAGGGAAATGTGAGCTCTAGCCCTGGCTTTTCTGTTAACCAGCTGCCAGCCTCTGAGCCTCCATTTGCTTGTCTTTAAAATGAAAGTAAGGAGCCCTGGTGGCTCAAGTTTAAGCGATTGTCTGCTAACCAAAAGGTTGCCAAATCCAACCCACCCAGTGGCTCCACTGGAGAAAGATTCGGCAATCTGCTTCCATAAAGATTATGGGGCCGTTCTACTCTATCGCCTGGGGTTGCTATAAGTCAAAATCAACTAGACAGCACCCGACAACAAGAAGATGAAGGTATTAGACTAAGTGATCTCTAAGTCCCTCCTGGAAACCCTGGTGGGGTAGTGCCTGAGAGCTCATCTGCTAACCAAAAGGTCAGCGGTTCGAATCCACCAGATGCTCCTTGGAAACTTTATGGGGGGGTTTACCTGTCTAAGATTTGGAAGCCAGCTCAGGCTTGGTTTTATTTTCCTACCATACGCTTTCACTTAAGGGTTACCATTGAACAGATGCTGGTCTCCTAATTAAGGGATGTGGCAGTGGTTGAGTAAGAGCTGGCTCTGGAAGGAACAGAGCTAAACCAAAAAATCCATTGCTGTTGAGTCAATTTCGACTCATAGCGACCCTATGGGACAGAGTAGAACTGTCGCATAGGGTTTCCAAGCTGTAATCTTTACAGAAGCAGACTGCCACATCTTTCTCCTGTGGTGGTGGATGCAAATTGCAGACCTTTCAGTTAGCAGCCGAGTTCTTAACCATTGCGCTACCAGCAGGGCTTTGAACTGGTTCATTTCAGTTGGAACCCCTGCTGATAATTTGCATTTCCAGCCTAGATATACTGAATCAGAATCTTTAGTTTAACAAAATCCCCAGGTGATTCTTATGTATGATAAATTTTGAGAACCACTGCTCTACTATGATTCTCAGAATTGGTCCCTAACCAGCAGCATGAGCATCACCTGGGAACTTGTTAGAGACCAGATGAATTGGTTTGAAGCTCTGGCCATCAGATTTATTAATCACTTCAGTGTCACGAGGCATAAGAGGCTGATGACTAAACCCTCCTCTGTCGCCTGTTTGCTGGTGAAGAACAGAGAGTAGGGAAGAACAGGAAGGGTAATTGTGGACATATAGTATTCTATACAGAGATCCATGAGTGGTCTGTGTCTGTTTTCCTATCCAGGTCATGTCTCCTGGCTGACTAAGTGACTGATGGGAACACACAGCAAATCCATCTTCCAAGCCAGTACCATCCTCAGAATCTCAGGGAAAGCGAGTTCTGATAATTAGAACTGAAATACAGGGTTGCAGAATTACTAATTTTTTTTGTCAGTTTTAATTTTTTAAGTTAGAATACACTTGCATGTATGTGCCTTTGTTTTGAAATAGCACGCCCTAGGCAATAACCAGATTGTTTCACGTGTGCAAAGCTACATTTCCTATTTTTGGCATCGTCTCTCTGAGAAGAGGTCAAGAAGTCAGGAGCCCTCAAGATGCCCTGGATGCATGCTAATTACTTTCAACTCACCCTTGTCTGTTGAAAGATGCTTTCAGAGTTACCAACATTTTGTGCAATCTGTGAGAGAAATTAATGCATCAAAGACAAGCCAAAGCCAACCAAAAAGTTGGAAGGGACCTTGAAGATTCTCTGATCCAAATCCTGCATTTTAAGGATGTGGTGATATGACTTGGCCAAGGTTGGTTAATTCTTGAACTTTATATTCTCTGTTCTCAATTCAGTCTTTTTATCCCACCAGCCCACCTCACAGAGGTTCTGACTGATGAGGTACAGAACTCTGCAATCAGACAAAGGCTACCCAGCATGCGTATGCATCCTATCATGAGGAACTGGTCTGGGAATCAGAGAGTTTACTCAAGACAGTATCTCAGGAGTAAGAAGTAGGGAGGAATGTGAAGAAATGAAATATTAGGGTGAAAACATTTTAATGAATAGATATACAGAATTTGAAAATCCCCCCAAGATATTCACTTTGCTGGATTTTTTATCTTCTCAAGTTAGAAAGAGAGGTAATTACATTGTGGTGAAAAACAGACTAGACATGACATCAGATACTCAGCTTCTAGTCCCAGCTCTATCATTGCAGCTGAGCAGTGCAGCGGAGCAGACAAAGTCTAGAGTATAGAGTCAGAGAGACAAGGGTTCAAATTTTAGTCCCATGACATATCAGTGGCTCTAAGCATCACTTGTTGGAGCCCTGGTGGTATAACAGTTAAGCCCTTGGTTGCTAACTGAAAGGTTGGAGGTTTGAAACTACCTAGCTGTGGGAGAAAGACCTGGTGATCTGCTTCCATAAAGATTACAGCCAAGAAAACCCTATGGGGCAGTTCTACTCTGTCACATGGGGTCTCTATGAGTTGGAATCGACTCAACGGCACCCAGTAACAACAACAAAGCATCAACTTGTAAATGAGAATAATAGTATATACTTGTACAAATATATAATTAAAGGAGGTAATACAAGGTATCTACAAGAGCCCTGGTGGCACAGTGGTTAAAGCGATCGACTGCTAACCGAAAGGTTGGCATTTCAAAACCACCAGTGGCTCTGTGGCAGAAAGATGTGGCAGTCTGCTTCTATAGAGATTTACAGCCTTGGAAACCCTGTGAGGTCACTATGAATCAGAATCGATTCGCCGGCAGTGGGTGGGAGCATATACTACAAAAACATTTTCATTCCTTTGAGTGACTTTGCATAATTCATTTATTTTAACTAATTCTTCATTTCCTCAACATAGAAAAGAGAATAATGATAATAACAAACAAGTTTTAGAAGAAATAAAAACGGAATGCTCCTTAGAAGCAAAGATGACAAAACTTCATCTTGCTTACTTTGTATATGTCATCAGGAAAGACCATTCCGTAGAAAAGGACATCATGTTTGGTAAAGTAGAGGGTCAGCAAAAATAAGGAAAACCATCAGTAAGAAGAACTGACATAATAACTACAATAATGGACTCAAACATATCAAAGATCATGAAGATGGCACAGGACCGGATAATGTTTTGTTCTATTTTACATAAAGTCATCATGAGCCAGAGGCAACTTGATGGCAACAAACAGCAACCTCGACGACAACAACCATTTTCTCATCATAGAAAAGATATTTAAGATAACAAACAACAAGGTAGTAAGAATTAGTTGTAATTACATATGTGAAAGTGCATGGAAATGAAAGGTAATAATGTGGGGTATAAATTCTGGGTAATATGACATAAGAAACTCCTGTACAGCTATTGAAATTATAAGGTAGTGCTATATATATTGTCATAAAATCATACCTATACCACAATGAGATATCCCTACACACCTATAAGAATGGCTAAAATTAAAAAAAAAAAATAGTGATAATACCAAATGATGGCAAAGATGCAGAGGAACTGAATCACTCATACATTGCTGATGGGAAAATAAAATAGTACAGCCACTCTGGAAGACAGTTCGGCAGTGTCCTATGAAATTAAACTTGCAACTACTGTATTAACCAGTAATTCCATTCTACTCTTGGGCATTCATCCCAGTTAAATGAAAATTTATGTCCAGATAAAAACTTATATATGAATGTTCATAGCAGCTTTATTTATAATATCTAAAACCAGGAAACAACCTACATGTCCTTCAATGAGTGAATGGTTACATAAACTGGGGTACATCCACACCATGAAATGCTACTCAGCAATAAAAGGGAACAAGCTATTGGTACTTATAACTAGGCTGCATCTCCAAGAAATTGTGCTGAGTGAAAAGGCCAGTCGCAAAAGCTTCTATATTATATGATTTCATTTGTATACCATTCTTGAAATGACAAAGATTCAGAACTGGAGAAGAGTGTAGGGGTTAAAGAGATTAGAGACTGGGTTGGGGAACTGGGAGGAGACAGAATTATGAAAGGGCAACATGAGGGATCCTTGTGGTGATGGATACATGAACTTACACATGTGATAAAATTACATAGACCTACACACACACACACACACACACACACACACACACACACACACACAAGTACAAGTAAAACAGGAAAAATCTGAGAAGTCAGCGGATTATATAAATGTCAATATCCTGATTTGATATTGTACTACAGTTTTGTAAGATATTACCATGGGGGAATCTGGGTAGAAAGTATATGGAATCTCTCCATACTATTTGCTAAAACTGTATGTGAATCTACAATTACCTCAAAATTAAAAATTTAATTAAAAAACGATGGCTTGAATTATTTGTTATATAAAAATCTATCTTTTTTTTACAATAAAATATGCATAGTAAAAGTCTGGAAGAATATATTGTCAGTCAGAGTTCAGTGGCACATAACAGAATCCACTCTAGCTAGTTTCGGCACAAAGAAATTTAATACAGGGAATGAAGTGCTTGCAAAATCATTGGAAAGGCTTGAGGAGCAGGTCTTATCCTGAATTTCCAGTGATGAATCCCTGATATGCACTGTAGAACAGGCCACCAAGGAGCTGCCGTCTCTACTACAATCCGTAGCCACATCAGTAAGCCGCTGCAAATACAGCTGGCTCAAGATCTCACCGCTTTGGCTGTTCTCCCACCAGCAACATCGGTGCTTTGTGCCCTGCGTGGACTGAACACATCTCAGGACCTGTGCTACTGCCCGAACTTATCCAACAATTGTGCTGCTCTCAGGAGAAACTGCAGATGCCTCAGAAACCCTAAATCCACCTAATTTTCCACCTTCAAAACCCCACACTATGCTTTGGCTTGGGGGCAGGTGGATCACATGGGACACTTGAAGCATACAGGAGCCTGAGAAATAGACTCTTTATATTTCCAGCATCTAAAGTGAAATAAACTTTGCTGCGGGAGATTGAAAGGAACTTGGAGAACCTTTCTGCAGTACTCGCCACAGATATATACCAACATTTCTAGTGGCCCTACGTCATATGACAATCTGTGACTTTTTTGTTTTCTTCTCTACACCTTTATCTGTCTGGGAGCCCTGGAGGTGCAGTGGTTAAGAGCTTGGCTGCTAACCAAAAGGTTGGCAGTTTGAAACCACCAGCCATAACTTGCAAACCCTATGGGGAAGTTCTACTCTGTCTATAGGGTCACTATGAGTCGGAATCAACTCGACAGCAATGGGCGTGTGTGTGTTATCTGTCTGTATTGTCTTTCTTACTTTGAACACATCATCAGGAAAGACCAGTAGCTAGGAAAGGACCTCTTGTTGGGAAAAGTAGAGGATCAGTGAAAACAAAGAAAACTCTCAATGAGATGGACTGACACAATAGCCTCAACAATGGGCTGAAACATATCAAAGATAATGAAAATGGTGCAGGACCAGGTACTGTCTCATTCTATTATACATAAGGTCCCCATGAGTCACAGTGGACTTGAGGGCAATTAACAACAACAATTGGGTTTTGTTTTGTTTTTTACAAAGAAAACACATGGCAATAATAATAAAAACAAAAAGCTATCATATTTCAAAAAAAAAAAAAAACAGAAACCAAACAGATATCCTGTGAGCAATTCTGGGGGATGGAGATGTGGCTACAGGGTTTGTAACCAAATCATCTTTAAAGTACCTTTAATGTCTGAGAGTCAATGTTTCCATGATAAACGGCAAGTCCAATCTAGAAAGCTTAGGCCAGGAGTTTAAATCTAAAATGTATATAATAAGAAGTAATATAAATGGGTCTGACAGGTACTGGAGAAATCCTGAGAGTAAGACCCCCAGACACCCTTTTAACTCAGTACTGAAGTCAACTCCTGAGGTTCACCCTTCAGCCAAAGATTAGACAGGCCCATAAAACAAAAAGAGACTAAATGAGCACATCAACCCAGGGACAAGGACAAGAAGGCAGGAGCAGACAAGAAAGCTGGTAATGGGGAACTCAAGGTCGAGAAGAGGAGCATGTTGACACCTCATGGGGTTGGCAACCAATGTCACAAAACAATATATGTATTAATTTTTTAATGAGAAACTAATTTGCTCTGTAACCTTCATCTAACAACCAAAACCCATTGCCTTCGAATCATTTCCGACTCACAGCGACCCTACAGGACAGAGTAGAACTACCCCATAGAGTTTCAAAGAAGTGCCTGGTGGATTCAAACTGCCGACCTTTTGGTTAGCAGCTGTAGCTCTTAACCACTACACCACGAGGGTTTCCCCTTCATCTAAAGCACAATAAAAATAAAAAGATTGTTGTTGTTTAATGCTGTGAAGTCAGTTCCCACTCACAGCAACCTTATGTACAACAGAACGAAACACTGCCAGATCCTGCACCATCCTCACAATCGTTGTTATGTTTGAGCCCGTTGTTGAAAAAAAAAGAACTAATATAAATGACTGAAAAGACCAGATGATACACTAGAGTGATGAGGGCTATGACAAGTATGTCCTGTCTGAAGTGGAAAAATCACTGTTCTGCTCCAAGTAATTATTACCATGTGGAAATTTTGGCTCAGAGTTGCCCAATCTTCTGATTTCTTTTTAAAGGGAAGTAGGAAACATGGATTTTTATGGAAAATATTGTCATTTTAATATTAGTTTCAACATTTAAATATTGGCTTCTACCGATAGTGACATTTTCTTGGTGCCTTGTTCTACAGTGTTTAGAGTCATTACTGGAATCTCAAATTGAAATATTTTTACCAATACTGGACATCCAAGTGGAATACCTCTTCAAGCTAGCATTGTCCAAAAAACCATCAAGTATAAAATCTCTGCGTTAAGCTCTTGCAATTCCGTCTTTGAAGATCTAGTAGATACTTTTCTGAACAACAGTGGCTCCATTGGAGGAAATCCAGCCAGGACAATGGGTATAGTTACCATGATAAGAAACCAAAATAAGAACTTGTGGGGCTTGGTAATTTCCCAGAGCATCTCTTGGAACCAAGGCAGACATGGATTTCAGTGGCTATTTGGTGGTACTTGCCTCTTCCATGATCCTCTGTCTCTTCCATAAGCATCATATCAACTGGCAAAGCAGGGGACGACACTCAGAGAAAAATGCTCAAAGACATCATTCAGTACTGAATTCAGCCTATACAACTCCACCTTCCACTATATTGCTAAGAGGAAACCTAAAAAGATAAGGATAACCTGTCAGGGAAAGGTAGAATTTGATGCACAGGAACTATCACAGTTTTTCTAATAATACTGATAGCTAACGTTTCTACAACATTTTCTATCTGCCTAGCATTGTCCTAAGCACCTTGCACATGTTAACTTGTTCAGTTTTCACAAAGCCTATGAGGTGGATGAGTGACTGTTATGAGGAAACTGAGACATTGAGAGGTCACGTAATGTACTAGATTCAGTTCACATATCACCCTAGATCTGGGCTCTGTCTGGCCAAAGCTACTATAGTAATTGGTCTACATTGTTCTCAGCATCATGGAACTGGGTCGCTGATGCACTTATTTCTCAACCTACAGGCCAAGGAAGCAGCTGCAATGACTTCTTCTGCTCCTGAGCATAACCATACAGTGTTGGCCTCACATCTGGGCCACCTGTCTTTCAGCTCCTGCCTGGGGCTTCACCATGGCCTTCAAGGGGTAAAACCCACCAGCCCCTCATGCACAGGCAAACCAGAAGTCGAGAAGAATTGACTCCCGACAGTGGTGAAATTTGACCAATGGGAGATAAGAATCTGCAGATATATTATTTTCCTTTCTTACTCTCAGGACGCGTTTCCTGTTGCTTCTTTGAAGATACTTTGCAAGACTGAGAGATCGGTTTGTCACGAAGCCGTGACCAGCCTGGTTATGCACATCTTTATGTTTATTTTCCCTCTTTCCTTGCCTCATTTTCATTTACTCACATTTCCCTGATAATTGCCCTTCCCAATAAAATGTGAGCACATTAATTTTTTGCCTCATGCTCTGTTTTCCAGGGAACTCGGCTAAGAAAAGTCACTTGTCCAAGGCTTTATAGCTAGTAAGTGCCAGTGCCTGGATTAGAACCCATGACTCTGTTTCCAGAGTTTGTGCTTCTTAACCAGTCACTATACTAACTCTAAAGGGAGAAATAAAACCTTAGGTAACAGAGTTAATGTCTCCTTTAAAAATAACCTCCTTACGTCTACCAAGTGTGTTGCTAGTATTTCTGCCTTTCCACAAACTTAAATCTAACATTAACTTTGCTGCAGGCTGGGTGCTGGAAGTTTCCTATGTAAACTTCTAACTTCATTTATTTTCTCTCCCAACTAAAGGATGTTGGCTATTAGACGGCAAGATCTACTTGAGTGCAGTGTGATAAATCTCATGAATCATGTAATATAAAAGTCATTAAATGGTAGCCACAGAGCTGTGTCAGAGTAAAGCTTTGTTAGGCTGGCAAGTAATCCCAGCTTCTCTCCAACAAATATTTATTGAGTTCTTATTCTGAACCAACATGGGGTCAGGTACAAAGATATGAAGCTGGGTAAAGCACAGTCCATGTGCTCACAGTGACCTCTATCTCAGTTATCTAGGGCTCCCGTAACACAAATGCCCACAGGTGGATGGCTTTAAGAACAGATATGTATTTTGTCACAGTTCTAGAGGCTAAAAGTCCAGATTAGGGTATAAAAAAACCAAAACCAAACCCGTTGCCTGCAAGTCGATTCCAACTCATAGTGACCCTATAGGACAGAGTAGAACTGCCCCAGAGGGTTTCCAAGGAGCAACTGGTGGATTCAAGCCTCTAACCTTTTAGTGAGCAGTTGAATGCTTTAATCACTGCACCACCAGGCCTCCAAATTAGGGTCTAGGCCATGTCAATTCCTTCTGTGAGCCTCTCTCCTAGCTTCTGGTGACTGCCAGCAATCCTTATGTTCCTTTGCTTGTAGACATGTCCTCACATGCTGTCTGTCTTTCCCCTTAGGTATGTCTGCCCCTCTGTTGATTTTGCTCTTTTTATAACTCAGAAGTGATTAGGGTTAAGATTCACTCTACGCTCATTGATTACATTACATTACATCACATTGTGGAAAGTGATTGCATTACATTGCATTAGATGTAAAATGATTACATTATATTACATTGCATTTCATTGCATTACATTGCACTGCATTATATCGCAGTGCATTACGTTATACTAAACTACACTACGATTATAAGGATGGCCCAAGACTGGGCAGTGTTTCGTTCTGTTGTACATAGATAGGGTCATTATGAGTTGGAACCAACTCAACAACATCTAACAAACTACACTACGATACATTACATTATGGAAGGTTGACTGATTTAATCACATCTAACTAGTCCATGAGGGAGCTCTGGTTGTGCAATGGTTAGGCACTCAGTTGCTAACTGAAAGGTCAGCAGTTTGAACCCACACAACCGCTCTGCAGAGAAAAGACGTGGCGATCTGCTCCCGTAAAGATTACAACCCAGGAAACTCTATGCGGCAGTTATACTTCGTCGGAGTCAACTCTACGGCACGCAACAGCAACAACAACTACTACTACTCCATGATAGCAGCTAGATGAGTGTTTGGCCAAACAACTGGGCACCATAGGCTTTAGTTGACACGGAAAATAAGTAATTACAACCTCCTTCTAGTGCAGAAGACAAGTATGTCAAGAAACAATTTTAGCAGTGTGATAAAGTACTACACCTGCATTTTCACTAATAAAGATTTGATTTTAAAGAGACCTTTGTCTTTGTTTACTCATTTGATTGAAACACTTCGAGCAAATATGTGATGAGGGTCCTCATATTTTAAAAAAGGAGTGACATCCCAGTTCTGTGTAAGGCACGAATACGATGGGATACTGAGAGAGGGTCAGCAGATCCACAGTCTATGGGCCTCATTCAGAGGTGAGGTCACACTCATCTACTTGTCAGATAATAAACGTTGACGTCTATCAAGCTCTTGCTTTATGCCAGGCTGTTCAAAGCCTTGTACCTAGTTCAACTCTCTTAAGATTCACAAGAGTAGTATAAAGCAGGCAGTATTAGTGTCTTCCTAAGTTTTCAGATGACAAACTGAAGCACAAAGTGGTTACATAACTAGTTCATGGGTGCACAGACTGCAGGTGTTATGATTACATCTGAACATTGTGAGCTTGGCTGCAGAGCCTTCTTTTAATCCCTGTATACTACCCACCTCCCTCTGTGAAACCTGATATCCTTCTGGGCATAGGTCTCAATGATTGGATGACTTCTAGCTTCTCGTAAGACCCATTTCCGACTTACTTTCTCAAAATTACACGCCAAAATCTTCTAAAAATCATTTTGAATTTCTTGATATATGACCTCTTGAGGCAATGAGAATAATATATAGTGCCCAGACTGGAACAATTTTGAGAATGAAAGTACTACTAATAAATTAAACTAGGATAACAGGTGAAACCGGCACTGTTCCGGGTAAACCAAAACGTACACTTACCTGGACATACATCATTTGCCTCCAGAGAAAAACAGCAGAATCTGTGCTGTGTTGACCCTGAATAGCTAAGCAGAAAACTCCAGTCAGTATTGAACAGACTAATAGAAGGAATCAGGCCTCCCTTAGAATGGACATCTTCAAAGTCTTTTTATTTCTTTAAAGATAACATTTCAAATTTATTAGAATGTCATGGAAGGTCCCTTATGATCTGGTTCTTGCCTCCCTTTCCTTTTTTTTAATCTCCAAATTCCTCCTGTTTTCCATGACCCTATGTTCTGGTCAGTGAGTTATGCCAAGTTTTCCTCTCCCTCCTTACTTCTATGTCTTGCACACGTTATTGCCTTAGAATGCCACTTACCCTTTTGTGTGAGTGGCAAATTCCTATGCATCTTTCAGAATCAACTCAGAGCTGATCGTTTTTTTTTTTTCTTTCACTAGAAAGTGAGTACTTGCATAAAAGACTATGTCCAAGTTACACAAATAATAAGCCGTAAAGCCAGGAGAATTATCTGGATTTAACTGACCCCAAACCCAGTTGACCTGGCTCTCAAAGGATTACAAGGAGTTTTTTGGTTAGAAAATGGGGGATGAGATTAATTCAGGCCAAGGGAACAGCATATGAAAAGGCAGGGAATTCAGAAACATTATGATGGAGAAGGATAAGAAACCCAGAGAACAAGAGATGAGGCTGATGAGGAAGATGAGGCCAGACTGTGCAGTGTCCTGTGACCCAGACTAATATAGCAGGCACATAGAGACATTACGCTGAACCAAATGCCCTGCCAAAGCTGATCCTACTTTACCAATGGTTTCAAAGATCGCTAATTTCTAGGCTGAATTCCTAAGAGTATCATGTCGCTCCTGGGATAGAACTATCAAACTCTCTTGTATATCATAAGAAGGAAAATGGTCTCTCCATCTCCATTATTGCTTTGATTAGAAAAATGTCATTAAGCTTTCAAAAACTTACCATTTTGTTTCCTTGGAGTTTGGTCAAGATCCCACATTTATCTTGAAAACGCTAATTTCTGCACTATTTTTAATTGAAGGGCTTTAGGGCAAATTCAATTAAGTTGTGGTATATGAACTGAAACTTGCAATATATTAAAAATATTCTACTGCACAGCTCGCCAATTACCCAATTTCTGATTTGAGTCCAATTGTCCTTCCAACTTTATACTCAAACTCCGAATATAATTTAGAAGAAATGACTGAGGGTTTCAGCAATCACAGCTATGTCCAAATGCATTTGGGCTTACTTAAAGGCAATCTATCTAAAATGATACCAATCCTGACTGGTACTTAGAGAATCACAAAGTTGGGCATGGCCTTAGAGATCTTCTTTTAAACACTTCCTCTTGTAGATGAGTAAATTGAAGTCTAAGGTGGTTAAACCACTCAACAAAGATAAGAGAGCTGACGCTACAAACCAAGGATCCTGAGCATCAACTGTCTTAGCATTGCCCCAGAGTTGGTTGGGTTTCTACTCACCTTGTGTTCTTGGGTGACATTTACTTTCTAGAGGCCCTGTGGATGGTGGAGTGGTAAAGGGGAGACAATTGGGAATGGGGCTCTCACGCTGTATTCTGGTCCTGGTTCTTTCCTTCCTAGTGTCTTACAAACTGCTTTATCAATGTCATTTTTGTTACATTTTATAACCATTAGCCAGAAAAGGATCCAGCCTTCTCCCACGAAACGTACTCCCAGATTGCCTTCTAGAACTATCACCCCACAGATGTCTAGTTTAGGAAGGTAGAGTATGAGGAAAAGAAGTGGGTGAAACAGATGTGAGGGTCTAGATCTGTATTTAAGTCACTCTGTGAATTAGCAATACCAAAATGCACTTCAAGGCTAAATTGGAGTTATCTATCAGCAATTGTTTTTCATTAACCACAGCTGTCTGTCTCTTGTGAGTAAAGCTAAACCAGCACCAATGAACAGCTGCTTCATATCCCTATACAATCGTTAGGGCAAATGTCCATAAAATATTATGCAAATCGCTGATGTGACTATGGTGATACAATGGTTCTCCATCGAGTGTACGGATTTTCATATTTTAGGAATTTATTATACCTTATCCAGATGAGTGTTTTACGGAGATGACTAGAAAGAACTCATAATACGGAGAGCAATGTTTGATTTTTTTTTTCTGCTTAATAATATTGTTGCAACAACATCTTTTAAATTAAAGTAAAACTTTGATAACAGAAATAGAATACTGGCGAGCCCGTCATCCAACACAATTATTTTATTTTTGCCTATTTGCCTTTGAGGCTTTAAAATTATGCTTGCCAATTAAATAATCATCATGAATTTGTCCTTTTGAAATTTTTTTAAATTTAATGCATAATAAATGTTTTATCTTTTTTTTTTTTTAATATTT
>NW_004444026.1:954402-983324 GCF_000243295.1 Trichechus manatus latirostris | reverse complement strand
TTGATTCTCTGTTTGGCTTAGTTTTTCGGATCTTTGTTGTGGAGGGACGGCGTGGTGCTTCTGCCTAGACCGCCATCTTGCCGGAGTCCTTATCTTATTTTTTATTTCTTATTTTAAATAACTTGGTAATATTTCATCACCCCAATTGATTATAATTTAATGTCACAATTTCTCTCTCTCTCAATTTGGTTGCTATTATAAATTGCTGCTGTAAAGATATTTATGCTTTTTATTTATTTATTTACTCCTTTAAAATTATTTCTGTAGGAAAACATTTCATGTTTGGATTAAAGATGTGCACCTATTTATGGCACTTGCTGTACATTGTTAAACCGATTTCCAAAAGAGATATACTAATTTGCAATGCCACCAACAGCACGTGTGTGTTGCCAGTTTTCGAGAACCTCACCATCATTGTCGATTTATTCATTGTTAGCTAATTTGCTAGGTTGACAACATGAGAGGATACTTAACTTGAGTTGGAGGTACAGAAAAGAATTTCAGAAATGAAGTAATAAGCAGGGCACATGGATGTTCCTAGGAGAACACACCAGAAAGGAAATCACTGGCAAAGGCATATGGAGGCAGGAGAGGGAGCATGAGCGTGGGAGCCAGGCAGAGCCCACTCACGAGATCTGCATGTAGTCACATGGTCAGAGATGAGACAGGCATATTAGTTAGGACTATTTTGGTTTCAAATGTCATAAATATCAAGTAGAAATAGCTTAAGCAAGGAGGAGGAGAAAAATGATTTATTATAAAGAAGTTCTCAGTGAGCCTTAGGACAACAATTTGTCCCGGTTTCAGAGGCAACTATAATCAGAACACTTAAACCCTATAGGCATTTCTCTCCTCGCTGATTTCTGTTCTTCTCTAGACATCTCTCCTCTCCCCTCCGTCTCTTCTCCCCTCTTCCTTCCTCTCCCCTCCTCTCCCTCCCCTCCCCTCCTCCTTTCATCTTCTTCTTCCTCCTATTCTCCTCCTTCTCCTCTCTCTCTCTCTCTCTCTCTCTCTCTCGTTTACCCACATTCTCTGCTTTTTTAGTCTAGGTAGCAGAAAATACAGCCACCAGCAGCTTTACAACATTCAGTTTAGACATTCAGACAGAGACTGGCTCACTTTGTCAGTTCCACTTCAAAAGTCGTCCTTTAGTTGTCCCAGTTTGGGTCAGAGACCCACCTCTGAAACAATTTACTGTGGCTATGAAGGCAGGACAGCAAGGTCCTATACGAACATGGAAACTCATGTAGAAAATGAGACAATCACAGGAAACATGACTGTTCTAGGAAAGGTGGAGGTAGGTATTGAGGTGCTAGGAAAATGAAACAATAGACAGTCCTTGTTATTGAAGAGAAAGGCTCTGATCATGAAGAACATTGAATAATAATGCCGAAGACTTTCAATTTTCTATCGGCAATAAAATTTTACCATTTGGCTAACCTGTGTATCTCCTACTCTTATACTTCTCTAGTCTTCTTTTTGTTTGGGTTGATTTGGTTTGTGCGGTCTATTTGGGGGAAGCTGGTGTAGAAGAGGGGTCCTGGTGGCATAGAGGTTAAGCATTTGGCTGCTAACCAAAAGGTTGGCAGTTCGAATCCACCAGCTGCTCCTTGGAAACCCTATGGGGCAGTTTACTCTGTCCTATAGAGTCGCTATGAATTGGAATGGACTCCACAGCAATGGGTGGGTGTAGAGGAAGGAGGGAGCTGAATATGTTCCAAGTTTTCAGTGTTGGCAGAGAAGCTACAAGTTCTTCCTGGTTGTACCAAAACTATCACATTGTGAGTTGACCTTGACGTTGAGGAAGACTTTATACCAGACCTTGTGGGATCCACATACCTCGGTGGCCTCTGCCCATACAGCCTGATTAAGAAATTTACTTGAACTGAACCAGCGTTTTTCTGGTTTCTTGGGCTCTTGCTTAGTCTTTGCCTAGACCTGGGGCACATCTTGCCTCTTCTTCTTTCTCTTATCCCATCCTTTTTAGTGCTTTCCAGAAGAAAAAAGAAAAAAACACCCAAAGAGATTTTCAGCAAGTGGTTGAGAGAAACTGATCTTTTTTTTTTTTTTTTTTTAATGTTAAAAAGATCACTCTGGCAGCTGCAGAGGATGAATTGCTGTAGATTGAGGTTAGAGGCAACAACACTAGTTAGGAAGACTATTCTATTAATCCAACTGAGAAATGCTGAAAGCCTGAGGTAAGACGGTGGCTGTGGAGACAGTGATGGAGAGATAGACACTAGATATTGATACGACTTGATCCATCATTTAGTGAGCCTTTTGTAGCAAATATTAGGAAAGGAAACAGCACAAACTAGCTTGAACAATGAATAAATTTGTTTACTAACTGTTATGCATTGGATTGTGTCCCCCAAAAATACATATTGTAAATTCAAACCCCTATACCTGTAGATAAAGAGTCTGGTGGTACAGTGGTTGAAGCACTCAGCTGTTAACTGAAAGGTCTGTGGTTCGAACCCACCAGCTCTCCATGGCAGAAAGATTTGGTGGCCAGCTTCCTTAAAGATTACAGCCTTGGAAATCTTGTAGGGTAGTTCAACTCTGTCCCGTAGGGTCGCTGAGTCAGAATCCACTAGACTGCAGTGGATTTTGGTTTTGCACCTGTGAAAGTAGTCTCATTTGGGAGTAGGAATTTCTTTGTTATGTTACTGAGGCTATTCAGTGTAAGGTGTGTCTTAAGCCAATAATTTTTGAGATATAAAAGGAGTAGATTAGGCACAGAAGCAAGCAAGCATGAATGGGGAAAAGATAGATGCCACATGGAGATCTCCAAAGAATGCCAAGAAGAATGCTAGAGAAGCTGAGATAAGGATTTTCCTCCACAGAGGACAGAGAAAGCCTTCCCCTAGAGCTGGCACCCCAAATTCAAAACTCTAGCCTCCTAAATGGTGAGAAAATACATTTTTGTTCATTAAAGCCACCCACTTGTGGTATTTCTGCTACAGCAGCACTGACAGACTAAGACACTTACCAAACATGATATCTAGAAATAAAGTGAATTTCAGAGTTGCTTACAGTGCCTCCTACTCTGAACTTTCACTAGATTTTCTTGGCTGTACTGGCTTCTTTATGTTGACTTCATTCCTAAGATGGTAGCAAAATAGTTACAGCAATTCCAGACCTCATAGCCATATATGAAGTCATCCAGAGAGAAAGCATCATTTCCAGAAGCTTGCCAAGTGAATAGGGGAATCCACATTTCTTGGATTTCACTTTCTCCAATTGGAAAATAAGTCAGTGGAAGAACTGATCTCTGAGGGAGAGTCAGTGTAGTGGTTAACAGCAGAGATTAACTATTCAGGTTCAAATCCTGGCTTAAACTCCTCTATGACTTTGAGGATGCTATTTAACCTCCTTGGAGCCCTGGTGGCACAGTGGTTAAGAGCTTGGCTGCTTACCAAAAGATTGGCAGTTCGAATCCACCAGCCACTCCTGTGGGGCAATTTCTTCTCTGTCCCTTTCTCAGAAGTTCTTCGTAACACCAGCCTAAATTGGGTCACATGCCTGTTTCTCAATCAATCACTGGCAAGAGGAATGTGATTATTAGTAGGCCAATCAGGAACATTCCTGAAGTTGGTGGTGAGATTTACTTCCTCAGAAGCAAATGGGCTTTGTGTGGAGAGGTTGGGGGTTGTGGAAGAGGGAAGAAATCTGAGCAAAATCAAGGTTTTCTAGAAAAGGGGACTTGAGGAATAGGTGGGCAGTGGGAAATCAACACTGCTCAATAGTAATTATTTTGGTATGAGTAAATGGGGCTGGAACAGTCACCATTCTTAGGTTTACTGAACTGTGAGATTAAGTAGATTATGAGGGTAACAAATGAAGGAGGATAAACAAGTTTGGGCAGAAGATCAGTTCTCAGGGGAATGAGATACATTCATGTAAGGTTTCAAATAGGCAGTTAAGCTAAGAAAAGTGTTTGACTTGAAGATACACACTTGGAAGTTATTAGCATAGAGAAGATAGCATACAGGTACACACTGAAGTCATTGTTTGAATGAGATCATTCTCAAGGAAGTGTGTAAGTGAAGACAGAAGAAGGTAAAAATTCATCCCTGTAAAAGGCCAAAGTATAAGACTGGAAGTAGCTAAATACATTTGCATATCAAAGAGATGCTTCTGGAATTTGGATAGCTGTTGCCATGAAAATGTCTACATAGCTAAATGATTTCTAAGCTCTATTTGACAGCTCATTATTTTTAAAGCAACATTCCTCCCACCCACCCCCACCCGAACAAAGTTTACATACACTGAAAGAATGTGGAGAGGACTTTGGAGTTAGTAGCCAGGAGATTTGACCTAAAATAATAAATATCTCATGGATTGTAAAAGGACTTGGAATCCTTTTACGATGCAAATAACTAGCTGTGGTTAATAGGTTAGACGAGTTCTACTGAAATGAAGAAATGTTTCGTGAACTTATAGATGGTAATTTTGCTGATAGCTGTAATAAATTAAGCTTGACAATCTTATAGAAGGACCTTAGCAAGAGCTCAGAAAGTATTAAGGTCAAATCCAACTGAAAGTATAGGAATATCATTCCAATTAATTTGGAAGCAAAATAACAAACATGTGCAGGGAGAAAAATTAGCTGAGTTTGCTAGATTTCTAGGAGCTATGAGAACTGAAATCCTGGCTCTCCTGGCCTGCAGTCCCCCAAGTGGTAGGTCTGCCCCGCACCGTGGTGCTGAGATGGAGACATCATCTCTCCCAAGTTTGCGTGCTCAGACTGGGGAAGCAAAGCTTTTCCTACTTACTCACATGAGCTGATCCAGACTAAAATGAGAGCTGGGCCAGCAAAATCCAAAGTGAGAGAAGGAAAGCTAAGCAGGCAGCCCCAACAACTTTAGAATTTTAGTCCCTTATTTAGAGGACATCTCTCAAATGCATAAAAAGGATCTCTTGAACAGCTTCCTAAGCCAAGGAGAAAACTTCAATGCTAGCTAGAAGCAACCAAGTGGTCAGTCCTGGCAAATGCTCTGGGAAATTCAAGGAAAGCTAAACAGGGAAGCTCTTCTCCCTCTAAGTTCAGGTAAATCATAGAACCACTTAGGAGCTTAAGAAGGGATGGGAGTGGGGCACACAGGTCAGTGAACTCCAGGCATTTGCTTCCAGCTCTGGAATTCTGTGTTTCTGTTGCTGATAGGCACTGAGCTGTAGAGGAAAGGAAATGGGCCGGGAAGCCTGGATTTCAACACAGCTCAGCTGCTTCCTAACCATATGACCTTGCACGCCACCATATTTCCAACTTTCTCCAGCTGGAAAAGAAGTCAATGGAGCAGCTGATCTCTCAGGGAGAGTCAGTATAGTGGTTAAGAGCAGAGATTAACTACCTAGGTTCAAATCCTGGCTTAACCCCCTTATGACTTTTGCGGTGCTATTTAAGCTTGGCTGCTAACTAAAAGTTCAAATCTACCAGCTGCTCCTTGGAAACCCCATGGGGTAGTTCTACTCTGTCCTTACAGGGTTACTATGAGTTGAGCTTTGTTTTTGTTCGTTTGTTTTTAATTTAACCTCCTTGGAGCCCTGGTGGTGCAGTAGTTAAGAGCTCGACCGCTAACCAAAAGGTTGGCAGTTCGAATCCACCAGCCGCTGCTTGGAAACCATATGGGGCAGTTCTACTGTGTCACTGAATTGGAGTCATCTCAACAGTAACGGGTTTGGTTTTTGGTTCAGTATGTAACCTCTTTACGCTTCATGTTCTTCACCTGTAAAAAAGGCTTAGGATCTGAAGAGATTAATCTCTAGAACAATACCTGGCACGTAGTGAGCACCATTAAGAGGTAAGTCCTTTTATTCTGGCACTAATTTTAAGTAGATCTGTAATCTTAGGACCAGAAATTAGCATGATTCTTTCAGCCCATGTCAAGATTCATAGGAATTAAAAGTGCTTCAATAGACATGGACACATCTTAAGAATATTCCATAGCCAGAAGCGAATGTTGCTAACCTGCCTTTTTATTACTATCAAATATTTCCAAACCCTTTTAGGGAAGGTTGTTTTCAAAATAAGGTAAAGAATTTCAATTAGGCTTTGCAATATCTTGTAAAAACCTTGCCCTGAAGTATCTCTGTTCTTTGTATTAAATGGAGCTATATTGGAATTAATATCCACTTGAGATGGATGAGAGTCCATTGACTGCTTGATGAGAGCTCTCTCTGCCCCTGGCTCAGTCACCTCCACGCCACAGAGTGATGTCTGCTCTAATTGCCAGGGGGAGAAGGATGGGAGAAATCATTCACTGCTGAAGGAAAGGATGTGGCATTTTAGGTTCTATCATTCATTCATTCACTCTTCCCCTGTCCCTCTTTCTTTCATAACCCTTTACGTAGGAGTACACATAAGAATCACTTGGGGTTTGTTAAAATGCAAATTCTTGACCTTTTCCTTCTGATTTAGTGGATCTAGTTTTGGGCCTGCAATCTGCATTGTTAACTAGTACACCAGAGGGTTCTGATGCTCGTGAGAATGGGCTTCAATTTGGTAAAATATTGCTTGACCACGAGGCATGATAAACTCAAGAGTGGACAGACTTGTGGGCAACGTGGATGGATTAACAATTTGATGCTCTTCAAAGTGATTTTCTTTAAACATTTATTCGACATTCATATGAAAACAAAAACCTGCCACTGTTGAGTCGATTCCAACTCATAGCGACCTCACAGGACAGAGTAGAAGTGCCCCAGACGGTTTCTAAAGCTGTCGTCTTTACGGAAGCAGACTGCCACCTCTTTCTCCCATGGAGTGGCTGGGGGGTTTCAACCACCCACCTTCCGGTTAGCAGCCGAGCACTTAACCACTGCACCACCAGGGCTCCTAAATGTCCACATTTGCATAGTGACATTTATTTTGTGACACATTTATTTGGAAACGTATTTAAACTAGTGTTTCTATTAGCACATATTATATTCAGGAATGATGTGCCTAACAATTCACTTCTAATGGCTAAAGCAGACTCATTGCTGTGAAAAAGCTCAGCAAAACAGGATTACAACACAGACTATTCTGAAGCAGAGTTGTAGTCGGCTACAACTACCTATTTCAGAGGACTATCCCTGGGTTTATCTTAGATTGCAGTTGTAACCTGCAGGTATTTCGTTTATAATTTTTAATTTCAATTTACCTTTGAGGACACTCTGGAAGGCAGGACCAATTAGCATTTCACCGGTTATCTAATAAGTCCCTGTGGAAACCTGAGTTAATTGGCATCATAATGCCTATTTATTGCACTGATGTTTTAATGTCCCTTTCAGACAGTCATGATGAGTGGCTGCTCGTCTTTTCTCCCCTTAATCTGTTCTAGGTGGGACCACTGGGCATGAGTAGGAAAGAGGGCAAAGAGAAAAGTCAGGGGCTTGGGCCAGACTATAGGCACCAGTTTCAGTGCCCAAATGACACAGTCAATGACCCAGAATGTCATTGTTATCCAGTATGCCCAGTGTATTGAGATGCTGGGTGTCAAGACTGCCAGGAAAAGACAGTGGCAATGGTTCAGTGTGAACTACTTACTTGGAAAGGTCCCTGGCCAGCAGTTAGTACTCTATGGCAGTAGGGTCTAGATTCTCAGAAGAGATACTAGAGAGAGTTAGGCAGGTATCTGGGCTCTGTCAGTTGGCCTGGGTTCAAGACAGAGCCCAGTACTGGAGTGGCTAGCAGGAACTCACCTATGTGGACGGGGATGTATCCAGGGCTGGAAGAGGCCACAGAATCAATGGATACCTGGGTGTTCAGTGTTCAACCTAAGGCCACAGATCCACATTTTAGGGCAACTGGCCAAAGTTCAATCTCCATACCCTGTTGGAGATGAATTGCTTAAAAATCTGTCCTATCCCAGTCAGATGGAGCCCTGGTGGCACAGCTGTTTAGAGCTCGGCTGCTAACCAAAAGTTTGGCAGTTCAAATCCACCAGCCACTCCTTGGAAACCCTATGGGGCAGTTCTACTCTCTCTTATAGGGTCACTATGTGTCAGAAATGACTCGATGGCAATGTTGTTTTTTTTTTTTTGGTTTACCCTGGTCAGAATTGTCTCAGGATATAGGCAGAATTGTCTTAGATTTAAACATCTGCTCCCTGGTAACCCCCAAGAATAGGATTTTCTGGAGTTTTTACCCTGTTTGGAGGATAAATGATGACCGCAGAAATTATATCTTTAAAAGGTTGAGTGTTAAGGGAATAGTGTGATCTTCAGGTTTAAACAATGTCACCTCCTCTTGGGAGGTTTGGAACATGTACAAGATGAATCTCAACTTCCTCACTTATAATTTTACCTTTGCCTACCCTATAGCATTAACATGACCCAGGCACTGTGCTAAGCGTGACATGTACATCGGTGCATATTTCTACAAATGTACATATTCCTCACAGTAATAACCCTAAGATTTGATATTGTTACTGCATTTTATGGGTTAGCAAATTGAGTCTTAGCGAGGTCAAGTGACTTGACAAGATCACAAAGCCAGTGAGTGGTATCGCTGGGATTTGAACTCTTTTCAGTCTGCATCTACATCCTACCCTCATAGCCACTTTACTTTGCTGTTGAAGGGTATATTAAAAAAAAGCTTGCTGCCATTGAGTCAATTCTAGCTTACAGAGACCCTATAGGACAAGTAGAACTGCCCCATAGGGTTTCCAAAGAGTGGCTGGTAGATTCAAACTGCTGACCTTTTTGGTTAGCAGCTGACCTTTTTGTTAGCAGGTGTAGCTCTTAACCACTGCGCCACTAGGGCTCTGAAAGATATATAGTGCAGAAACACAGGGATGGCAAGTAAAGATCAGCCTTCAAGTGGCAGATCTGTCCCTGGCTTTGTAAGCTTATTTTAATTCATTTATCTTCCATTCATTTAAATATATATTGCTCTTGAACATAGAGTAGCTAAAGAAAATGGAAGAAATGATGACGTAAAAGAACTGAACAGCAGATTTCAAAGTGCAGCTCAAGAAGACAAAGTAAAATATTATAATGGAATATGCAAAGACTTGGAGTTAGAAACCAAAAGGGAAGAACACACTAGGTATTTCTCAAGCTGAAAGAACTGAAGAAAAAATTCAGGTCTCAAGTTGCAATTTTGAAGGATTCTACTAGCAAAATATTGAATGACACAGGAAGCATCAAAAGCAGATGGAAGGAATATAGTCACTGTACCAAAAAGAATGGTTTACATTCAGCCATTTCAGGAGATAATGTATGATCAAGAAACAATGGTATTGAAGGAAGAAGTCCAAGCTGCACTGAAGGCATTGAAAAACAAGGCTCCAGGAATTGACGGAGTATCAACTGACATGTTTCATCAAACAGATGCAGTGCTGGAGGTGCTTACTAATCTATGCCAAGAAATTTGGAAGACAGTTACTTGGCCAACCTACTGGAAGAGATCCATATTTGTGCCCGTTCCAAAGAAAGGTGATCCAACAGAATGCAGAAATTGTTGAACAATATCTTTAATATATCACACAAGTAAAATTTTGCTGATGATCATTCAAAAACAGCTGTAGCAGTACATCGACAGGGTACTGCCAGAAATTCAAGCTGGATTCAGAATAGGTTGTGGAATGAGGGATATCATCGCTGATGTCAGATGGATGCTGGCTGACATCAGAGAATACCAGAAAGATGTTTAGCTGTGTTTTATTGCGTACGCAAAGGCATTCTTCTATGTGGATCATAACAAATAATGGATAACATTGCAAAGAAAAGTAATTCCAGAACACTTAACTGTACTCATGTGGAACCTGTACATAGACCAAGAGGCAGTTATTTAAACAGAGGAAGGAGATACTGCATGGTCTAAAATCAGGAAAGGTGCATGTCAAGGTTGCATCCTTTCACCGTACTTGTTCAATCTGTATACTGAGCAAATAATCTGAGAAGCTGGACTATATGAAAAAGAATGTGGCATCAGGATTGGTGGAAGACTCATTAACAACCTGCAATATGCAGAACACACAACCTTGCTTGCTGAAAGTGAAGAGGTCTTGAAGCACTTAACGATAAAGATCAAAGACCACAACCTTCAGTATAGACTACACCTCAACATAAAGTAAACAAAAATCCTCACAACTGGACCAATAAGCAACATCATGATAAATGGAGAAAACATTGAAGTTGTCAAGGATTTTTTTTTACTTGGATCCACAATCGATGTTCATGGAAGCAGCTATCAGGAAATCAAATGACTCATTGCACCAGGCAAATCTGCGGCAAAAGACCTCTTTAAAGTGTTGTAAAGCAAAGATGTCACTTTAACGACTAAGGTGTGACTGACTCAGGCCGTGATATTTTCAATCGCCACATATGCATGTAAGAGCTGAACTATGAATAAGGAAGACCAAAGAAAAATTGATGCCTTTGAATTATGGTGTTGGTGAAGAATGTTGAAAATATGACGGACTGCCAGAAGAACAAAAAAGCCTGTCTTGAAAGAAATACAGCCAGGGTACTCCTTGGAAGAGAGGATGGAGAGACATTGTCTCATGTACTTTGGACATGTTATCAAGAGGGACTAGTGCCTGGAAAAGGACATCATGCTTGGTAAAGCAGAGGGTCAGCAAAAAAGAGGAAGACCTTCAATGAGATGGATTGACACAGTGGCTGCAGTAATGGGTTCAAACATAAGAAAGATTGTGAGGATGGTGCAGGACCAGGCAGTGTTTCATTCTGTTGTACATAGGGTTGGTATGAGTCAGAACCAACTCAATGGCACCTAACAATAACAATACTGTATATATACTATATATATGTATATATGTAAAGTATATATGTATATTTGTAGAATATATATATATATATATATATATAGTGTGTGTGTGTGTATATATATATGTAGAGTATCTTCTGTGTCCCAAGCACTGCTTTAGAGAATAGAACAGGCAAAATTCCTGCTCTCATAAAGTTTATACTGTTATACTACGGTGTAAGAATAGGATAATAAAAAATAAACCTAACTGAAAAGGACAGCATATAGTTTGCTAACAAGTGAAAATTTCTATGAGAAAAACAATAATGCAGTGAAGAGACATGGGGAGTGTGGGTGGTGGGTAAACAGCACTTTTAAAAAGGATGAGCAGGATAGCCTCAGCATCACTGAGAAGGTGATACTGATCATAAAGTTGAAGCTAATGAAAGAGTTATTCAGTAGCTATCAGAGCAGAGAATTCCAGGCAGAGGGAGCAGCCAGTGTAAAAGTGGCTGGAGCAGCTGGAGGGAGTGATGTCCAAGAAAAATGGGACTTCAAGTCGTGAAGAGCCTTATAGACCATCGTGAGGGTTTTGACTCTTACTTGGTGGGGAACGTGTGGCCATTGCAAGGTCTTGAGCAGAGGAGTAACACAATACAAACTTTTTTTTTTGAAAGGATTGCTCTGGCTGCTGTGCTGAGAATAGATTGTAGGGAGTCAAGAGTGGGAGCAAGGCGACTTGTTATGATGAGGCTATCACAATGCCCAGGAGAAAGGAGATGGTGGCTTAACCTGAAGTAGGAGTAATGGGGGTGGTGAGAAAATTGATTGGATTCTGGATTTATTTTAAGGGTAGAGCCAACAAGTTTCCCTGATGGTTTGATGTAGAATCTGAGAGAAAGAGTGGAGGCAAAGATGATTCCAGGGTTTTGGGGGTGAGCATCTGGAAAGATGGGGTTGTCTCAACTGAGATGGAGGTAAAATAAAACTAGCAGTTCTGGGGTCAATATCAGGTGTTCACTTTCAGACAAGTTAAGTTTGCAATAACTGTTAGACATCCAAATGAAGTTTTCAAGTATCCCATAGGATACTTGGGTCTGGGGCTTAGGAGAGACGTCTGATCTGGAGATATACATCCAGGAGTCATCAGCATATAGGTGGTGTTATCAGGCAAGGTCCTGTTGGAAACAGTGACACATTCAAAGGCTTTAACTGGAAAAAACAAAACAAAACAAAACAATAAAGGGGCTATTTACAGAGGGTTAAAGGACTTACAAGGGATGGTGGACACCAAGGGAAGCCATTACCACTTTTAGGCCTGAAGGAGAAATAGAAAGTGGCAGGGTACAGGACCCCAGTGAGGACTAGAGCCATGGAAAACGGGCAGCCTGGGGGGAGTGTGGCTGCAGAGGAACAGCCACTGCCACAACCTTGGTGAGGCAGGGAGAGAGAGGCAGTGATGGAATAAAGATCTCAACCTTTCTCCCAACCCTCCATCTCCTGAACTTACCTCCTATTTGCCAAACACAGTCAAGGACTAACTAGCAAGGAAAGCTGGGTGCGTAATTTGATGCAGCAAGCCTACCACCGCACAGAGTAGGGAAGGGGACAGTGGCGAGAGGATCTGGGGGTGAGAGATGAAATGGAAAATCAACAGCACAGATTATTATGTACAAAGCCTGAGGCTAGATGAAATCATTAAAGGAGCGAGAGTAAACAGAGATGAGAAGAGGACAAAAATCTAAGCCCCGTGGTTCTCCATCATTAAGAGGTTTAGGAGAAGAAAAAGAACTCACTAGCAAAAGACACTGCAGAGGAAGAGCAGGTGAGGTTGGAGGAGAGCGTGGAGAGTATGGTATCCTAGAAACCAAGTGAAGAAAGTTTCTTAAGGAAGATAATGTGATCAACTGTGTCAAGTGCAGTTGAAGGGTCAAGTAAGATACAGACTGAGAATTGGCCTTTAGGCTTATCAACATGGAAGTCACTGATGTCCTTGACAAGAGCCATTTCAATGGAATGGTGGAAAGAAAAAGCCTAACTGGAATGGCTTTAAGGGAGAATGAGAAGAAAGGGATTTCAGAGAGCAAGATAAATATTTTTTCTGGGAGTTTTACTGCAAAGATGATCAAAGCATTTGGGACATAAAGTAGGGAAGAAAAATGGTCAAAAGCAAAATTTTTTAGATGGGGAAATAGCATATTTACATGACAATGAGAAAGATCTAATGGAGAGGGGGTGATTAATGGTTCAGGAGAAAGGGGAGAATATCTGAAGCGGTGTCTAAGTTTCTGGTTCCTTTCGGCCATCTTTGAGAGGTATCTGGAGAGTGAACGAGATAAAATAAGATGTATATGACACCCACAGACAATATCAAGCACTGTCAGCATCAACACGTCCAGCCTCCCCTGCCTAGCTTTCAGAGCATCCATAATCTTCTCTTCAAGAATAGTATCTGGCACCTACCCTGCACCAGGCACTATGTTTCACAGACATTAACACTAATTCTCACAATAATTCTTTCTGCTGATTTCCAGGATGAAAAAGTTGTATTACAGTGTCTCACTGAAATGAAGGTACTTAATTTCCTAGCTTACAGGATGCAGAACCAAGACGTGAATCCTGGCCTATTACAAAGCCCTTGTTCTATTCTGTCTCTCTACCTAGCTTCTTGTGCTACATCTCCTCACCTGCCTCACCTTTCCCTTTCCACATTCGGTCTGAACTCTTGCCATTCTATTTCTAGTTCTTCACAATCTTCTTTTGCCCTCATTAAAAATCAGCCCTAAAAACATTAACATCTGAATGCAACTGAATTCCTCTTTTAAGGAGTGTCGTTGTTGTTAGATGTCATTGGTTTTGACTCAGCAACCTCATGTGACGGAGTAGAACTGTCCCATAGAGTTTTCTAGGCTGTAATCTTTACAAGAGCAGATTGCCAGTTCTCTTCTCCCACAAGAGCGGCTAGGTAGGTTCGAATAGCAACCTTCCAATTAGCAGCTGGGCACTTAACCATTGCTCCACTAGGGCTATTTCCCTTTTAAAATATGACCTCCCTGCAAAGACTGAGCTCCTACCCCTTTCCACAATGAATCTCTAATGGTGGATTTTCAGATATAGAAGTCAATGGAGAACAACAGGGACTTCCCTAAGCCCCTGAAATCTAGCTGTGAAGGCCAGTATCTATGCTTGAAAGATTGTTCTGTCCATTCACGCTATTCATTTAGACTATAGCTTACTCTTCAATTCAAGTTCTCAAAAACTTATGACCTCAACATCTTAACAGGTCAGAACTGGACTACCTGTTGTCCTGTCTTAAAAGTTGATACATACTATTTTTCACCCCTCTTCTAAATACCTCTCTCTCTCTCATCTCTTTTTCTTTCTCCTAGTCTCTTTATCTTGTTCTCTCTCCCTCTCTCTCTCTCACACACACACACACACACACACACTATATGCACTTCTCTTCTTAACAGAGAATCCTTACACCCAGGCTCTGCTTCCTGGCTGCCTGTAGTGCTTGGAAAAGATTTCAGGAGGATGGAGTGACCTGCCACTGTTGCTAAAAGGTTGGATTAATACCATGAAATGTGCCACATCCGTCTTCATTTTCTCATCATGCGGCAATCGATAGCCTTGCCTTGCCTGTAAACCTTTCCCAAAGGCTCCACACTTTTCACTTCCCCCTGGTTGTTTCCTGGCCTGAGCTGCACACACCAAGATACTAGGGGCAGGAAAGGAGAAGCTGGTCCTAAATTTGTCAAGTGTTGGTGGCTTGTGCTCACCGCTCTGTTGCGCCCATGGCGTGTGCATATGTTCACAGATGTGCAGATATGTATGAACGAGCGGGTGTGTGTGTGTATGCACGTGTGTGTAGTTTCTAAATATAAGTAGATCAATCTACTTCACTTTATCCTCAGGGAACTTAACTTACCCCAGGAGGAACAAAGTGTAGAAGGACTTATTCTTCCATAGAAATTACTGTCGTGTGGAAAAACTCCTTTGCGCTAATGACTTGAAGCAGGCAGTTGGAATAGGCCAGTGACATTACCTGGTTTCCAGTGATCCTGATCGGCTCCAGTTTATGACTCTTACTCTGGGTCCAAAATATACATGCTTTGAGAAAGGACCTGTGGGACAATGTGTCTGACCTCAAGCAGAACGAGAAAATGTCTATATTTGTGATTTGAAATACTAGGGTAATTCCTTTACCTCACAGACAAATGACATCGTCCCCAGGTCCGCCACAATACCTCAAACTTCTACATGACTGACTACCCTAGCATTAGGTATTGAAGGCAGCAGCTCAAAGGTAATCACAATGTGGGAGATGATAATATAAACCCATTCAATCCTGATCATGAATTAGTTTATCTAATTAGTATCCAGCACCTAGAAAATCCTGAAGGAATGTGGAACAGGAAGGGTATGTTAGCAGAATGATGGCCTCCCAAAGATGTCCTTGCCTTAATCCCAACACCTGTTTATATGCTGCCTTACCTGACAAATACATTCCACATTCCAATTATTAATGAATGTTTGCAGCTGTTTCTTCTCATTTTGAGTCATGCCACATAAGGAGATGAAGGTTCAGAAAGCTTGACTCCATCTATGTCATTAAGATTGACTCTACTTTGAGGGGGCAGCTCTTCCCCAGTCATCGTTTGAGTGCGTTCCAACTTGAGGGGCTCATCTTCTGGCACTATATCAAACAATGTTCCATTACTATTCGTAAGGTTTTTACTGGCCAATTTTTTCAGAAGTAAACTTCCAGGTCCTTTTTCCTAGTCTGTGTTAGTCTGGAAGCTCTGCTGAAACCTGTCCTCCAAGGGTAACACTACTGGTGTTTGAAATATCAGTGGCAAAACTTCCAGTATCACAGCAACTCACAACCCACCACTGTATGACAAACTGACAGACACACGGTGGCGAAATGACAGACTCAAAATGAGAAGAAACAGCTGCAAACATCCATTAATAATCAGAACATGGACTGTACGAAGTATGAATCTAGGAAAATTGAAGTCATCAAAAATGAAATGGAATGCATAAAAATTGATATCCTAGGCATTAGTGAGCTGAAATGGACTGGTATTGGCCATTTTGAATCAAACAATTATATGGTCTACTACAAGGAATGACAAATTGAAGAGAAATGGCATAGCATTCAAAGTCAAAAAGAACACTTGAAGATCTGTCCTGAAGTACAATGCTGCCAGTGATAGGATAATATCCATGTGCCTACAAGGAAGACAAGTTAATACCACTATATTCAAATTTACGCACCAATCACTAATTCCAAAGATGAGGAAATTGAAGATTTTTACCAAATTATGCAGTATGAAACTGATCAAACATGCAATCAAGATGCATTAATAATTACTGGTGATTGGAATGTGAAAGTTGGAAATAAAGAAGAAGGACTGGTAGCTGGAAAATATGGCCTTGGAGACAGAAATGATGTTGGAGATCGCATGATAGAATTTTTCAAGACCAATGACTTCTTCATTGCAAATACCTTTTTTTACCAACATAAACAGTGACCATACATGTGTAGCTCGACAGATGGAATACACAGGAATCAAATCGACTACATCTGTGGAAAGAAACGATGGAAAAGCTTAATATCATCAGACAGAACAAGGACAGGGTCCGACTGTGGAATAGACCATCAGTTGCTTCTATGCAAGTTCAAGTTGAAGTTGAAGAAAATTAGAACAAGTCCACAAGAACCAAAGTATGACCCGGGGTGTATCCCACCTGAATTTAGAGACCATCTCAAGAACATATTTGATGCATGGAACACTAATGACTGAAGACCAGACAAGTTGTGGAATGACATCAAGGACATCATACATGTAGAAAGCAAGAGATCATTAAAAAGATAAGAAAGAAAGAAAAGACCAAAGTGGATGTCAGAAGAGACTCTGAAAGTCGCTCTTGAACATAGAGTAACTAAAACGAAAGGAAGAAATGATGAAATCAAGGAGCTGAACAGAAAATTTCAAAGGGCAGCAGGAGAAGAAAAAGTAAAGTATTATAATGACATGTGCAATGACCTGGAGATAGAAAATCAAAAGAGAAGAAGATATTTGGCATTTCTCAAGCTGAAAGAATTGAAGAAAAAATTCAAACCTCGAGTTGCAATATCGAAGGATTTTATGGGGAAAATATTAAATGATGCAGAAAGCATCAAAAGAAGATGGAAAGAATACACAGAGTCACTGTACCAAAAAGGAGTGGTCGATGTTCGACCATTTCAGGAGGTAGCTATGATCAAGAACCAATGGTACTGAAGGAGGAGATCCAAACTGCACTGAAGGCATTGGCAAAAAACAAGCCTCCAGGAGTTAATGGAATATCAACTAAGATGTTTAACAAATGAATGCAGCAATGGAATCGTTCACTCATCTATGCCAAGAAATTTGGAAGAGAGCTACCTGGCCAACCAACTGGAACAGATCCATAGTTGTACCCATTCCAAAGAAAAGTGATACAACAGAATGCAGAAATTATCAAACAATATCATTAATATCACACCCAAGTTAAATTTTACTGAAGATCATTCAAAAGCAGTTGCAGCAGTACATCGACAGGGAACTGCCAGAAATCCAAGCCAGATTCAGAAGAGGACTTGGAACCAGGGATATCATTGCTAATGTCGGCTGGATCTTGGCTGACAGCAGAGAATACCAGAAAGATGTTTACCTGTGTTTTATTGATTATGCAAAGGCATTCCACTGTGTGGATCATTAACAAATTTTGGATAACATTTCGAAGAACAGGAATTCCAGAACACTTAATTGTGCTCATGAGGAACCTGTACTTAGGCCTAGAAGCAGTCGTTCGAACTGAACAAGGGGATACTGTGTAGTTTAAAGTTAAGAAAGGTGTGTGTCAGTATTATATTCCTTCACCATACTTATTCAATCTGTATGCTGAGCAAATAGTCTGAGGAGCTGGACTACATGAAGAAGAACGAAGCATCAAGACTGGAGGGAGACTCATTAACAACCTGTGATATGCAGATGACATAACCTTGCTTGCTGAACGTGGAGAGGACTTGAGACACTTATTGATGAAGATCAAAGACCACAGCCTTCAGTATGAATTGCACCTCAACATAAATAATATAAAAATCCTCACAACTGGACCAATAATCAACATCATGATAAATGGAGAAAATATTGACGTTGTCAAGGATTTCATTTTATTTGGATCCACAATCAACACCCATGGAAGCAGCAGTCAACAAATGAAAGGACACATGGCCTTAGACAAATCTGCTACAAAAGAACTCTTTAAAGTGTTAAAAAGCCAAGATGTCACTTTAAGGACTAAGGTGCTCCTTACCCAAGCCATGATGTTTTCAATCACCTCATGTGAATGTGAAAGCTGGACAATGAATAAGGAAGACCGAAGAAGAATTGATGGCTTTGAATTGTGGCGTTGGTGAAGAATATTGAATATACCATGGACTGCCAGAAGAATGACCAAATCTATATTGGAAGAAGCACAGCCAGAATTCTCATCAGAAGCAAGGATGGTGAGACTTTATCTCACATGCTTTGGACATGTTATCAGGAGGGATCAGCCCCTGGAGAAGGACATCATGCTTGGTAAAGGAAAGGGTCAGCGAAAAAGAGGAAGACCCTCAATGAGATGGATTGACAGAGTGGCTGCAAGAATGATCTCAAGCATAACAATGATTGCGAGGATGGCACCTTAGTGGGCAGTGTTTCATTCTGTCGTACGTAGGATCACTATGAGTCTGAACTGAACTGATGGAACTTAACCACAACAACAACAACAACAATCTGACAAAAGGGACTTTGCAGATGTGATCAAATTTAGGACCTTGAAATGGGGAGAGTATCCTCATTATCCAAGTGGATAATCACGCAAGTCTTTAAAAGTAGAAGTGGGAGGCAGGAAAGGAGAGTCAGGGAAGGATATGTGATGACAGAAAAAAGTCACAGTGATGTGACGTGGGAAGAACTCAACCTGCTCTTGTTGACTTTGAAGATGGAGGTAGGGGGCCGTAACCAAGGAATGTGAGTGGCTTCTAAAGGCTGGAAAAGACAAGGAAATAGATTCTTCCCTAAAGCCTCCACAAAGGAACTCAACTCGGCCGACCTCTCGATTTTTGCTCAATGAGACCCATGTTGGACTTCTAACCTACAGAACTGTAGGTAACAAATTTGTGTTGTTTTAAAGCCACTAAATCTGTGGTAATTTTATTATGTCTGCAATATGAAACTAATACAGACGTTAAGCTTTGAAAGGAAAGAAGTTCAGACCATCTGAAGTGTGAGAAAGAACCTGGAAGGGCGGGCTAGACTGGTGAATTGAATTCTGGAAAGACAGAAGGTGTCACTGAGGAATTTATGGAACGAAGAAAGAGATGAGGCAAAGTATCAGCCAAGGATGACTTTCCCTCTTTACTGTCTGTCAGGAAAACACTGACCTGAGGCCTTTGGTGCTGTTCTCACAGGAGATGTATCTGTGGGAAACATAGCCCCAAACTGTGCTGGAAGGATGTGGGGATCAGAGAGAAGCATGTGGAAAGAGCTTGCTCAGAGCCACCTGGCTGAGTGCTGTGAGAAACAGCAGCAGGCAGATTGTATGCTGGCTGCTTGGGGCTTCTCTTCCCAATGATCAAAGATGTTTCATATTCCTGTTCCAGCAGCCTCAACATTCACTTTAGAGTCATCTGATGAAGGGTATTGGGTTGAGGCCAGAAAGGACTTTCTGTCAACCCTGGCAAGAGTTTCAGCCATTTAGGTCATGAGCTTCCCTGACATGTGATGTAAGGCTTGTCAAATATAGCTTCACAGACAAAAACCATGAGAAGAAAGGAAACGTTATGAGAGTAGCGGGGGAGATGACTGTTTTCAAAAAGAAGCCTGTGTTTTGCAACTTGCCTGGTGTAGAAAAAAATAGTATGTTTGAGACACATGCTGCACTTTTTTGGGTTGCTGAAATCAAAATGTGCTGGTGGATACTTCCCGATGCAGAGGACTCACAACTTGTAGCTTGCAGGGACAAATTTCACCTTCCTTTGTTCTGGGATCTTGTTTGCAGAGTCAAGACTTGGTGCCAGGTGGTGGATAATGATGAACTAAACGAGCACTGTTGATCTTTCTAGAAATTCCTTTCTCATACACCCAACCCCCCGAATAGGTATGAAAATCATATGAAAGGACCGGTGCTTGGTGAATGTTATAAAGTGACAGGGAGGTTTGTAATCCAAAGAAGAGACATCTATCTTTCTCTTCCCTTCCCTTGACTTCGTGACATGAATTTCTCCCGGTGATTGAGTTTCATAGGCTATGGTCAGGGAACATTCCTCATCCTTTTCTCTATGCTTCTGCAAGTGCCTGAACTATGGACAATCACTCTTCTCACAATGTAATATAAAGTGCAATAAATAGAAAATACTACGTAAAACGCCAAGAGTGTAGACTGCAAATAGAAACTGATAATTCCTAGTTGAACTTGGCTACAAAAACCATTTACCTCACCTGTCTCCATGCATAATTTATTGCTTTCCAAATGGGCATTTGAAGCCTGGAGATGCACTTGCTTCAGTTTCTAGCCTCTCAGTTCTCAAGACTCTCCAGTGGGACTTTCCACCATTTCACCTCCACCTGCAGCTGGAAAAGTAGAGTTCTCCTTCCCCAGGCCACCTTGGGCACCTAACGTGCCATAAATGTTTTTGTTGGGCAGAAAACCCTTCCCTGTGTGCCTTGGGGAGCTGCTGCCCTGGCTGCCACCTCAAGACTCTGTGTACCACAAAGTGATCTCCTATCGCCTAGCCGACACTTTCCTCTGTCACTAAACCTCTTTTCTACCCCAAGGAGATGTGAAAATTCATTTCCTTGCACTCTGCCACTTATGATCTTTCTCTGTTTCCGCTCTCCTCTCTGCCTTTGGACCTTTACTTCCCAGAGAGATACTTTTAATTTCTGAGAGCCTCCCCATGGCTATCTCTGGACTATGGCCTCTGTACTTTTAGTTTACATATTATTTAGTTTAGATGCTCTCATTGTCCTTATACACAGCATGGGACTGCCAACTTGGTGACAGTAATCTGAATCCCCCTTTCTCATGTATCCAAAGTTCTGAGCAATTATGTAGATTTTGCAAAGTGCTGAAATTTTACAGATTTAGAATCTCTTAGACCGAGCCAGTTAGTAGAATACAGTGGAATGGAAGAGAAGGAGGAAGGAGAAGGAGGCTGAGGAGGAAGGAAAGGAGGAAAAGGAATAGAGAAGGAGGAGAGGGACAGGGAGTTTTAAAAAACGCTTTAACTTATAAAAAAGAAAAAATAGAATGTATGACTGGTCCTTCAGTCCCTCCACAGCCTGATAAGAGCAAGCAACCCATATGCCAGGCATTTGTTTACCCAACAAGACTAGGTTTCTGCCTTATGAATTATCAGCTTCCGAGACAAACACAGGTCACCTTGCCATTTGCCATAGCCATTGGCATCACAGGAGACAGTGCACAGGTGCCAAGAATGCAAACTCATTTCCAGCAACCAACCTTGCCAGCAGAAGACTGGGTGAGGCTCTCCTTGCCTGTTGCTTGTCACAAGGTCTATGTACCATTCACCCTCACCCCATCTCTATCTGCACTCTTCCTCTATTCTAACAAGTATGTGGGGTAAAGAATTTAACTTTACCCAAAGAAATTTGCCTTTGTCCTTGGTTCCTGAGAGACAGCCTCTAAAATCATGCAATTTCCCAGTGATTGAAGTGTGTTTGATGAGGCCTCCAGCCCAGACCTGAGGGTTTATGCTAATGAAATGCCTCTTGGAGAAGGCTGGCCAGGCCAGAAATAAAGTACCTAGCAGGTGATATCAGCCTACCACACGGGAGGGGGGCATAATTTAATCAATCATGCCTACATGATGATGCCTCTGGACAAGGGAGCTCCATGGGCTTCCTGGTTGATGAAAGACATTGATTTGCATGGGAGGGTAGCACATCCCTTTTTGGGACATGGAAACTTCACATTGGGAACCCTCCCAGACCTCACCCTATGCGTCCCTTGTATCCCTTTTGTTGTAATAAAAAGCACTTTCCTGAGTTCCATGAGTCATTCTAATGAATTATCAAACCTAAGAGAAGAGTGGGAGCTGACAGGTCAGAAGTGGGGGTTCTCTGGAGACCTCTGAGCTTATGGCTGACAAATTTGTAGCCAGCAGTTCAGAAGTGAGGTGTTGTGGGGACTCCTAAGCTGTGGCTGGCATCTGAGCTCTTGAGCAGACTGGGCAGTCTAGAAGATTATGCCCTAACTCATGAGGTCTGTCTTGGCCCCAGGTGGTTAGAGTCAGGGAAAGAAGTGCTGCATATTCAGCTGGCACCAGAACAGAAGTGGAACAGAAAAGAACAAGACTGATAATGAATTTAATTGAATCGATCCTTGTAAGTTCGGTGTCATTAAAGTGGGATTTGATTTTCCTAGCAGAGCCTACGCCTGCAAAAAACTCCAAATATCATAACCAAACAGCCCTCCCAAGTCTGCAGGAAACTGATGGGTAAATGATCCACTGCAAGAAAAGCCATAGAAAATAGCCATTGATCCAAACTTGAAGGTGAAGTGTGTGAAATTGTTTATAAATTGTCTGGATAATTGCAGGCACTGAAGTGGGACCTTAGGACTTCCATCCTCTCTTGTTTTTTGCACAGCTTTAATCAACCTTCAGACAGGAAGTAGTATGCTCTCTGGAGCGAGGTAGGGCTGGATTCAAATCCTGCCTTCAGTGCTTACTAGATGTGTGATTTTAGAGTAGTCACATTTTCATCAAATTGTAATTTTCTTATCTGTAAAATGAGGATAATATATGTATAATGTTTCTTTGGGGTAATGTAATAAGAATTAAATTGAGTAATTTATGTAAATCACCTAGACCAGGGTCTGGCATATGTTAAGTGCTATTTCAATGTTTCTTTGCTTCCTGGGATTCCTTGGATCCTTTTAGAACTAGTATCTCGAATCTTCAAATCGTCATCCTGTACGAACTTAACTGGTCATCTTTCCCCTGAGCCTGATCTTCCTCTTGAGCTCCTCATCCATATGAAGTCACCTGTGCTGGAGAACTTCAGTTTACCCCCTTTGCCTGCCCTGAGATCCTCTCTCCACCCTTCTTCTCTCTGCTGTCTGTGCTAGGAGACTTGCCTGTAAGGATTACATCAAAGGCTCCCATGCCATTTGTTTCCATTCTGGTGTGTCAATGGGGGCCTCAGCAGGAGATCAGAAGGAGGGAGGAGAGTGAGGACAGGTGTTTATTTCCTGGGTCCTTCCCCATGAAGTCAGCTTGGGCTGGCTGTTTCCATTATCAAAAGATCAATGCGTCTCTCAGTGTGGACTGCTCTACAGACTTAACCTCTTGATTCTGATCTCCTTTTCCCATCGTTGGCCCCTTGAAATTAGCTCCAGGTTCATGTATTATCCCTTGTTGTTCCCTTCCACTCTGCCAGTATCTTTGTAATTAGACCCTTTAAACAAACAAAAAACCAAAAAGAAACTCCTAGAATTATTCTAATTTGATAGATCATCTGCTTTTTGTAGGGACCCTAACTGATTCAGGGGCAATATCTCTCCTGATGCTCAAATCAAGAATCTAGAAGTCATTTTAATTCCCCCTCTCTTACATCCATACTTCCCATCAGTCATTGAGCCCATCAGTTTTACCACTTAACTATTACTGGAAGTGGGTACAGCATGTCCCTTTTATCCCCAATGATTATCTTAGTTCAGACCCTGATCATTGCTTTTTGAATTTCTCAACTGCCTGTTAAATAATTTTCCTGCCTCTATTTTCATACCTTTCAACCTATCTTTTATGCTCCCAACAGGATGCTATGCAGATCTTTTCACATACCCCCATCTCTTAAAAGACAATGTCCAAACTTCCTTGCATGGCATACAAGACACATCATGACACAGCGCTTGGCCACCTTCCCAACTTCCTCTTCAAAGTCTACTCTCCCCCTCCTCCCAGCCACTAGCCATCAGGTCATGAACAGGCTCTGCATTCTAGCCATTTGTGGTCATATAGCAGGCACGTTTCACTAAAGACAGTGATACAATCCTGGCATGTGAGAAATGGGAATAGAGAGAGGAGGCCATAATTTAAATGGATTGATGTTTCTGGCTCCTGCTGTGTTACATGAACATTTGTCCTGGGGTACTCTGAGAGATGGGAGTCATAAACCAGCTCATCTTGCTCCATCTGCCATTGCTCTCCACTCCTTTACTTCTCCTAGTAATTACTGTGCCACACTTTTAAGACTCCAGAGTTTGAAGATAAATGTGTTTTTTTGAACATGACTTCAAAACTCAAGCAAACTCCTTCATCTGGTGCTTAAAAGAAAAAAAAGATGATCTGTTTCAACATTGAGAAACAGTCTCTGTTAGCTGTGGTAAGAAATGATGTATTGATCCCCTAAGGGGTTTCCAAGGGTATTTGACTACTGCAATCTTCCTCTTAAATGCTTCCCAGTGACTTGTGGTTCTGGAATGTTCCACCCTCTTTCACACCAGGGTGCTTTGTACATGCTGTTTATCTAGCTGGAGTGTCCTCCCCACTCTTGTCTTAGTAGATAAAACCTACATGTTCTCTAATAGTTAGCATAAAGCAGACAGGTGTTCCTTTCTTTCTGACCTGAAAGCTCCTAGTATATACTTCTATTTGAGCATGCAATCACATTGTTTTGTAACTAGTCAAAGGTGTATCTCTCTTTTGTACCGTGAACCACTTGAGGGGAGTGGTTAGTTCTGTGTATCCTCTGTGTGCTTTGCTCTTCTTTGTTTCTTGCCATTGGTTTTGCGAGGGTTCCAACTATAAATCACATCACTTCCCTAGAAGTAATCTTCAGAGTAAGGCTGCAGAGCTATCATCATTTAGTGAATACGTTTGCTAGTTCTGCTCTGTCATCTGAGAGAGGCATGGGTGCATCAGTGAACCACGAGGCACTGTGCTCCATCCTGCTCCAGGAGAGAGTTTTGCCATGGTGCTGAGCCACATTAGCCTCTCAGAGAAGCTGGAGTGTTCAGTGACTCACACTTTTGAGTTTTCCCTTTACAAGGATCTCAGTAGCATCAGATAGCTCCACTCAGCTGCTGAGGTGGAACTTTACTAAAATGTTGCATTGTTGCTGCATAAATCAGAGTCCAGGCATAGCCAAAGGGTTTTAATTGAAGATGATTTGATAAAGGAACTATTTAGAATGGTGTGGGAAGGATTAGTGGACTAATAAGGGATCATGAAACACTAGAACAGCAGGAAGAATTACCACACCTAGGCTGAAGGAGCAAGAGATGAAGCATTACTGCAACGTAGAAAGACTTGAGCCTTGGAAATGGGAGTTTTCCCCAAAGGAGCTGTGACTATAGATAGGGAAGGAGCAAAAGAAATAAATACCCAGGCTTCTTCTCTTTCTCCTTTCCAGTTCTGCAAGTGCGTCCTAATGGTTGAACCCAATAAGAAGCCAAAGGGTAATGGATTCCTGGATTGGCAATCCATGGACATCTGGCTCATGGGGCTCAGAAAAGGATAGAGAAGGCTGAAGAGTAGATTTAGAGGGACAAATAAACAATAATAGATAATGATCAGTTTGGACTGTTTGAGTTATCAATCATGTTTTCCAGAGTGGTTTGGAATCCTTAAGATTCTTCGAAGGGAATGCCAAATTGTGGCAGAAAGACCCTCCATTTTCCGCCTACAGCAACAAGTGTGTCTTGGCAAAAATTGCTCTATTGACTCTTTGGAAAACCCAGATTTCTATCATATCTGTTATGATGTTACGTCCACAAATTTACAGGCTGGTAAGAAATTTTCTATAACTGTTAGTAATTTCTACTTTCAGTCCCAATGTTGCCAGGGGATGGGATTTTACTCCTGGTTAGTTCTTATATAGTTTGGGGGTGGACGTTTGGTCCTTGGTGTTATCTTCTATCCATGCTGGCATCCATGCAGTCTCCTTCTGCAGTCCCTTCACCCAAGCCACAAGACCTGCTGAGGGCCATGGCTCCATAAAACACATCTGTGTTACATTTGGACAGATGGAATTTTGATGAGGATCTGGACGGGCAAGTTTTTGCTCTTTCTGTCCTGTAGTATACTCTGCAAAGCTATCTCGGGTCCATTCTTCAGCCACACGGCACAGCTGTTTAGTTCTCCAATATTTTGGCATTTTGCTTGCTTCTCTCAGGAAGGGTAGAGGCTGGAGGTTGTCTTGCAGGTTCAGTGTCCTCTTTGCTTGGAAAAACATTGTCAATCTTTGCTTCAATGTGCTATAATTTTTGTAATCTAGGTTGTCTCTGTATGTTTATATATTGCAATACCGTTGACTGGGCTTGTGTTGCTAAATATGCGATTCCCTCTAATCTTACAGTTTCCAGGCTTCTCCAGGGTCTCAGTCACCTCCCTAGGGCTTGGGAGTCTTCAACACTCTATTATCTTCACTTCCCTTCTGATTCTCACCCCTCCCACAACCAAGAGAATCACTTATAGTATCAGGAGTACCGAAGATTTGCTCTTTTTCATATATTCTTGTAAACTCCAAAGTAAAAAAATTAGTTTCCTTGTTATCTGTGTTCTGTTGTCTCATCCTCCCCCTAGAATTACAAAAGAGAAAAGTAAAACAAATAGGTGACTTGGGGTGATGAGAAGAGGAGCATTGTCTATTTCAAAATACTATCCTACCATAACAGATAGAATTCATGAGAAGTGTGATTTCATAGGAAAGCCTGGGACTATCAAGAATAATTCCTCGTATTTTCCTGGGCCACAGAGCAGGGACATGGACGACTGCTCCATAGTGTTGACCAAGGCATACAACACCACCTCCCGTTTTACTAATTGTGCTACCAGCTTGGCCTGCTATTTTGGCAGCTCAGCTCTGTCCTCTTATAAGCAATGAGTGTAGAGTGCAAGAGAGACTTCATTTCTCCCAGGTGGGAGATAGAATTCCAGAAAGTGTACATTTCAGCAAGATATTTGAATCTCTTTCCCAGTCTTACTGGGAGAAATAAATGGAGCTTGTGTCATGTGTACCTAACTAGACACAACCTAAAATTTCAGAGTTGGAGAACAGGCAAGACCACTGAGTGTTCAGGAAATGAGGATACTGGGCTTGTCAGATGTGGAAAGCAGAATCAGGATAGGCTGCCAAGAGTTCAGGGCCAGGGGATGACAAAAACATCTCGAGAGAAAGGTGAGCTGAGTGGAGTGCAGTGCCTGAGCAATCTGCTTTTTGGGTCGGCTGCTCAGTGGTGGTCTAGAGATGCAGCTCAATGGTCCGGAGTAGAGAATGCACCAAAGATATTTTTAATTTAGCTTTCTTGAGGCTTTTGATAAGCTCCTCCTGCTCCAAGGATCTGTGGATGGAGGAAAACATTTTGTCAAATAGAGATTAAATATAATATATGTATATATATGTATTAATCATATCAAGTATGGAAATAAACATGCACTACTCTTTTTTTTTCATTGTGCTTTAGGTGAAATTTTGCAGAGCAAATTAGTTTGTCATTAAACAGTCAACACACAAATTGTTTTGAGACACTGGTTGCCAACCTTGTGATGTGTCAACACTCTCCCTTTTTCCACCCTGAGTTCCCTGTTTGCATTCATCCAGTTTTCCTGTCCCTTCCTGCCTTCTCGTCTTTGCTTTTGGGCCGGTGTGCCCATTAGTCTCTTATATGTAACTGAACTACGAAGCATGGTTCTCAAGTGTGTCACTGTTGGCACCATAGACTTGTCTAATCGTTGGCTGAAGGGTGAACCTCAGGAGTGACCTCAGTACTGAGTTAAAATGGTGTCGGGGGCCATACTCTCAGGGTTTCTGCAGTCTCTGTCAGACCAGCAAGTCTGGTCTTTTTTAAGTGAATTTGGATTTTGTTCTACATTTTTCTCCTGCTCTGTCTGGGACCCTCTACTGTGATCCCTGTCAGAGTGGTCAGGGGTGGTAGCCAGGCACCATTTACTTGTTCTGGGCTCAAGCTGCTAGAAGTTGTGGTAGTAAACAGGCACTACTTTTATGGGGATGTATGCATACCAGGTCCCTCCAGCCTGGGAGGCATTTTCTCTCTTGTTTTTCTGAGGAATCTGGAAGGGCAAGTTTACAAAGAAATTCCCAAGGTTGCCAATGGGATTTGCCATCTCAACATTTCCTGGTTGTAAAATATTTAAGCAGACAGACACAATTAAAATTTCCAAATAACTATGCCCCCTTTGAGAGGCCAGGGTGTCACCGAATGAAGGCTAGTTGGCTGTTTACCAAGTGGTCTCACAAGGGATGTTACCTTGGTGGTTTCACTGTTCCCAGGAGTTTTATACTTTGTCATTGTCCTAGAGTCAGATTGAAGCAGGGACAAGGACTCAGACTAACCAAGTTAAAACCAAAGTACATAGGAGATTGGAAACTTATTAGTACACAGTGAAAGACGTTCTGATCCACTGAAATGAATTTTTATTTCTCCTTCCTGGAAAGGTCAAAATAACAATTTTAAAGTTGCTGAGTCAGAGCAAAAAGGGAGGTGGACAGTCTGGGAGGTTTCTATCCAGGCCATGGCGAGGCGGGATGAATCATTCCCCGCCACCCGCTCCCCTTGTTACAGAACACCTGTCTAGTAATTAAGTTAGGGTTGTTTTCCAGATTCAGGTCTTCTTAGCTTGGACAATGCTGGAAAAACACTGTCAATGTTTGCCCCATTGTGCTATAGTTTTTGTGATCTAGGCTGTCTCTCTATGCCTGTATATTGCAATAGAATCGACTGGGCTTGGGTTACTAAATATTAACCACATTTCTGTCCCACCTCTCGGAGACCCAGGTCACCTTGTGTGGAACTGAGGGAAAATCCAAATCCTTTGCTCACATATTTACAGACAGTCTTTTGTTTGCTTCGCTAGATTTCTAAACATCTTGTGTGGATTTTAGTAGTTGAAACCTTAGAAGCAAATCTCACTTCAATTATCTCTAACTTTTTAGAGGACATCTCACCCCCCTCCCCAGTACCTACCTCCCTAATCTACTCCTAGAAACCTAAAAAAGTGACAGGCAAGCTTTTGGGTGAACAAAGGAGTGAATTTTAGGGCACAGGGTATTTTTTTTTTTTTTTTAATTTTATTGTACTTCAGGTGAAGGCTTACAGAACAAATAGTTTCTCATGAAACAGTAGTACACATGTTGTTTTATGACATTGGTTAACAACC
>NW_004444026.1:922118-953813 GCF_000243295.1 Trichechus manatus latirostris | reverse complement strand
GACACTACTCACCAAGGTAGAATGTACAGCATTGTCTTTATAAGCTGTGTCATGCCAATTGAGCTAGATGTTCCCCGAGACCATGGTCCCCACAAGGGCACAGGGTATTTTTGCAATCCACTATAAGCAGAGAGCATCCCTTAAGGATCGAAAGAGAATTAATTTAAGGAAAATTCTTAAATCAACCCTCTGATAAATAAAATTATGAAATCAATTTCCCAAATAGATGATACAGTAGGTGCCAAAAAAAGAGTCCAGATGAATTCTTGACAGAATGTTATAGATTATTAAAAGGAGTGATTGTGTTTGGAGGTCATTCTTAGCCTCTGAAGCTGTTATCAGTGAAGGTAGCCAGGTGCTCCCACAGCATAAACCCAGGTACCCCCATTAAGGAGATGACACTGGGCCAAGTGGACTGTGACCTTTTTCCCACAAAGACAATTTCCACTTTACTCCTCACCTCATAGGCAGTTGTAGGTCTGGCTCCCTGAGAAACAGACTTGGAGATTGAAATTTGTGTTCAGAAGGCTTATTGGGAAGGGCTCTCAAGAACAATATCTAAAAGAGATTAGGGAACAAGGATGGTGTGGAGGGAGAAATTGGGCTGTGGTATAATTGCAATAGAGACCTCTGGGAATCCTATGAGGAACTCTGGAGTGAGGATGGCCCTTTAGTGTTGTCCTGCCTTGAGTCTAGGAAGTCACACAGTCATTAACCCTCCCCCCTCCCCACAAGACCAATCACTGACTGAGGGGCTTTCCAGGAGAGGGAATGTGGCCTTGTACAAAATGGCTTTCTTTGGCTGTGGGAAAACCCTCAGAGAAAGAGACTCAAGAGAGAGCCTTTAGCCATTAACACTTCCAGAAAACCCACTGGATTCCAGGAGAATCAAAATGGTTTCTCAGTTTGAATCGCTGCTCTGCCAACATTGGCTACGTAAACTTAGACAAGTTGCTTACTCTCTCTGAGTCTCATTTCTCTCATCTTTCAAATGAGAATAATGCCCGCCCCTCATATTGTGAGAAGGTGATAAGTCCACATTTGTGAAGTGTCAGCATGATGTGAGCCCTCAGCAGGTGCTCACTTCCCTCTTTTCCACCCCAGTTTATTCTGTTCAATCTCTATGTGCAGCCCTGGCTTAAGCAGGTTTTTCCAAGGATTAGGGACTCAGAACTTGGGAATCATTATATGAAATTATAGACCAGAATTACAGACTTCCATCTGCCATACTCATTATCGAGTCTACTCCAACTCATAGCGACCCTATAGAACAGAGTAGAACTGCCCCATAGGGTTTCCAAGGAGAGCCTGGTGGAATTGAAGTGCCCACCTTTTGGGTAGCAGCTGTAGCTCTTAATCACTACACCACCAGGGTTTCCTGGGGAAATTAGTCCTTCAGTCCTGGCCAGTGCACTATATATAGCATCCACTAAGTGGGTGCTCACAGACCCAACCATTTAACAGCATGTTTTTATGCTCCTCTGATCGTGCAAATTGGGGGCAAATCCATAGTTGCAGCTAAGATATTCCTGGTATGGTGTGCTGGTCACTAAGAGATGACAGGATTGGGCACAAGAAAGACATCATTCCAGTAACAGAGTGATCATTTTACCATGAAGACAATATGTTTCTCATGCTAAGCCATCACTACCCACCAACCTAAAAATGAACCAGCACATGGAGCTGCCCAACAAAGCCCTCCGTCCCACCCCCATTCATAAAGGCAAGAGGTTGTAGCATGAGTGACGTGGAATGTTGCTCAGGGGGAGACAGGCAGGACAGGAAACATGCCTTTGACCAGTGACCCTATCATGGTGGGACTCTCTGGAAGGCAAAATGGTCACGTGCTTCACAGCCCTAGCATAGAGATACTCAGAAAAACTAACAACATTGTCTTTTCTTGCGGTTGTCCATTCCCCATCCCTTTCTCTTCTCTGGTGCAAAATGCCTTTGTTGTAGCCTCTCCTTCACCTCTTTCCCTCTCTTACATCAAAATCCACTGTTGGGAAATTACGTGAAATGTATCAGCATTAAAGTGCTGATGATTCATAATAGTTGTGTGCCCCTCACGAAGGTATTCAGCTTAAGTTGTTTGCTTATCAGCTATAATGCAAATGAAACATATGTCATATTCTTGACAGCACACAGCAGAGGAAAACAGACTTTTTGGAGGATGTGAGAGAGACTGATGGTTGTCTGTTCAGTATTCTTTTTCCTGTTAGTAGCAACGTGTTCACCTAAAACACTATATTTTCCAGCCATCCATGCAGTTAAGTGTGGCCAAATTGATGTAAGTAGGAGTCATCGGGGAAGAATAGAGGAAAGAACTTCAATTTGAGCTGATTCAATTGACAGGCTTTAGTTTTTGTTCTGCACTCCTCCTCAGCCCCCTCAACCCCATCTTTCCTCCTTGCTTGGACCATGAATGTAATGGCTGGAGAGTCAGCAAATACTTTGAAAAGTAAAATAACTTTGAGGATGGCGGAGCAGAAAGGCAGAAGGAACCTAGACCCTAGAAAACTCTAGAACTGCTATGTCAACTCTAGGATACCTATTTCCTTTATGTGAGAGAGAAATGAACTACCTTGTTTAGGCCACATATTTGGGTTCTCTGTGTTATGCAGCTGAAACTAACCCTAACTGCTACCGAATTTGGTTCCTAAAAGCTGGGTGCTAGAGACAACAGACCCAATATATGGTCCTGGCTGAATGCAGGAGGTGGGGAGACAGATATCAAGGATCCAGATATTGTCATCTGAAAATATGGCCAGCCTTGGTAATGCAGTGGTAAAACATTTGGTCAAATTGTTGCCTTCTGTACCTTGGAAACCAGAGTGTATGCTGACAAAAACTGCAGTGTTAGGGAAAAAGGTAGGAAAATTAAAAAAGATGTTATGTGCCCACCTCTTCCTGCTGCTCTTACCAAAGTCCTACGTGAAAGAAGCTCAGGTTAGAGCTAGCCGGTCTGTAAGTACCTATGGGGAAAAAAAAAAAAAACAATTTGCTAAGGCAGATGCTCCTGCCTAGAGTTTGCAATTTGGATTGGAATACAGTCCCATAATTTAAGTCCTTGTAGGGCTGAAAAAGCCAAATGCGTTTGAACCTCATCCAAAGTTGCAAATATGACAAATACGTAAGTAAAGGTGTTGCGTTCCCATTCAAGCTCATTGTTTCAGGTGAGACAAGGAAGTGACCATTAATTTGAGAAAGCAAGGCAGAGTAGAACACAGAGGCCAGCAAAATAAAAGGTGAGAGTCTTCAGATCTTAAAAGCTCTGTCTAGTCTTTGCTTGTGATCACTTTGCATACAAATGAATAGAAAACAAGAAGACTGGGAGCTTACTCATCTTTAGAGAAAACAGTATCGCCAAGAGAATAAACAATAATGATAGAACTAAACATGGTTATCAAGAGCCTGAGCCTGTTCTACCTTCAGAGTAACCCATGGATCCCAAAACTGCACTGTGCAAGTGAGCTATGTGAGGTATATGGTTGTTGTTAGCTGTCATCCAGTCAATTCTGACTTATGGCAATCCCATGGGTTACAGAGTAGAACTGCTCCGTAGGGTTTTCTTGGCTGTAATTTTGACAGAAGCAGATCACCAGGCCTTTTCTTCCTCAGTACTACTAGGTGGGTTCAAACTGCCAACCTTCGGGTTAGCAGTCAAGGGCAAACCTTTTCGCCCAATAGGGTACCCTACGGTATCTACTTCAGCAGTGGTCATGAAGGTTAATGAACAAAACTTTGAGGGTCCAGAGCCAGGGGCAACACAGGAAAAAACAACAAGAAGGGGGTTCCTTCCAGAGAGCAGAGCCAAGCTGGCCAGGTAAAGCAACTCATCAAATCTTTCACTGAAATCCTCCACTGACAGAGCTAGCAGTACTTGCTATTCTTACCCAGAAGAATTTCATAATTGCTATGGATCAATGTTTCCCATTCTCCCTTTTTCCAGATGGGAGGTTTTTGTTTATTTGTTTTTATTGCAGTTATCCCATTTCTTCTCCACCATAGCATACTGGTATTTTTTTGGAAAAGACAGTTTGCTTTTAGGGGTCACTGAACCACAAGAAGAAACACCCAAATATGATGGAAAAGACTGCATACCATCCAGATATCCTGGACTTTGAGCTGGATCCAGTAATTGGATAAGAATTTAGAACCGACACATTTAGGGAGATGGCAAATGCATTCTATGTTCAGAAAAACAATATCCATGGATGTTGGGTAGTGAAAGGGCAGACTCTGTGATAATGGCTAGTTGCCTAACCAATATTCATTCTCCTCTTTTTCCTTTCTAACATTCAAGTTCCTCTTTGAGGCAATGTTTATGGTTTTAAAAAAAAAAAAAAAAGACTATTTTTAAGATTCCCTAAAAGCTATAGAAGGTTAATGAAGTATAAGTGCAGTCACAGGGGTCTTCCAGGAAAGCTCGTTAAAGGGGGATGATTCCTCTGGGAGGTGAGCTCTTTTGCATTTCTCCTTTTTCCTTCTTTCTGCTAAAATAGCGGACATGATGGCTGGAATGCTGCCAATTAGCTTGGACCATAAATCAACCTTGAGTCGGAAGCTGCATTCTAAGATGATTTAGCAGAAAGACAGAAGGAGTCTGGCTCCCACATAAACATGCCTACATATTAGTTCTGCATCGTCTGCCGTCAGTTGTCCTTTTTTTTAAAGAGAGAGAGAAATAAATCCATTGTATTTAAGCCACTTGTGTTTTCTATTATATACAGATTAACATACTCTTGTCTGGTACCACAGATGAGTACAGCCTTCACACTTCGAAAGTAATTGTTTGCTTACATTACCTATCCATAAGGCTGACCTAGGTACAGTCATGAAATTTCCAGTCTTAGGTAGTCCCTAACCGGTGAGAGAATATTCAAAAAGCCCATATTTAGAAGAAACTGGAAAACACATCACAGAGAGCATGACCTCTGAAGCAAAGCAGGCAATGTACGGGCTTTCTAGGTCTACTGGGCAACGGAGTGTTTATATGCAGAGTCCAAGTACACAGAAAACTACAATAAGACATTAGGGAAGTTTGTGGTAGAGCTACCTTGCTAGAAGTCTAGAAACCTAGACACTTGCTCTTCTCACTGTTTCGTCTTATTGAAAGCACAGCATTAGCTTCACCCATTAAGAGTTATAAACTCCATGGCCTAGCAGAGAGAAAATTGGGGGGGCCTTTTGATTCTGATTATGTCAGGATAGGAACTATGGCCCATTGTATGATTTCACTTTTCCACGGGTGGTGTTGTTGTTGTTAGGTGCCATCAAATCAATATTCAACTCATAGAGATCCCATGTGACCGACTAGAACTGTTTCATAGGGTTTTCTGTTCTGTAACATTTACCCAGCAGATGTCCAGGTCTTTCTCCTATGGAGCAGCTGGCTGGGTTGGTTTGGACCGCCAACCTTTCAGTTAGCAGCTGAGTACTTAACTATTGCACCACCAAGGCTACTTTCCAAGGTTGTTAGGGATCCCAAAATTAATTGACATTCTATTAGTGGGACAAAACTTAGTGACTTAAAACAACACAAATTTATCTTCTTACAGTTCTGAATGGGTTATTAGAGCTTTGTTTCTTCTAGAGGCTCCTGGGGGAGTATCTGTTTCCTTGCCTTTTTTAGCTTCTAAAGACTGCCCTCATTCCTTGGCTCATGGCCCCATCCCCCAACTTCAAAACCAGCATTATGGTATCTTCCAACCTCTCTCTCTGTCCCTCTTCTTCCACTGTCACATCACCTCCTGTCTGACTCTAAATCTGCAACCTCCTTCTTATAAGGACCTTTGTGGTTACATGCTCATCCGGATAACCTAAGATAATGTCCCCGTTTTAGAATCCCTGACAGAATCACAACTGCAAGTCCCTTTTGCCATATAAAGTGTCATATTAACAGGTTCCAGAGGTTAGGACATGGACATCTTGGGGAGGTGGGGTCATTGTTCAGCCTACCACAGACACTAAAGTCAATTTGATGTCCTAACGGGTGTATTGTTGGCCTCTGTTGAATGATTTTAAGTGTTATCCAGGTCCCTAAATATATCCTCCTGCAAGCCTACCACATTGTCTGAATTTTTGCCATTAAATCTTTTGTCAAGAGACCTTTATTAAAATAAATATATCACTGGCACTGTTAATGTATAAAGCTATCAGCTGCTCTTCAGATTTCCTGTCAAACCGAAACTATCATGGAGATGAGCAGAAATTGGCTCTAAATCAATTAAATTTTATTAGCGGAGAAGTTGATAGGAATTGTTGTACCTGTGTGGGTCTGCATGGGATACTGCTGAAGAAGCCCTAAATGGGGTTGGAGGTGTTGAGGGTCACTTTATGAGAGTTAGTGGTGGGAATATATAAAGGCAGTGCTCAGGAAGAAAAAGAGGGTATTAGATGGAAGTACAAAAGTGGAATTTTCTTTTTTTCACGAGTGTTTAGGGCTAGTATCATGACAAATAACTAACATTAATTGAACTCTTATTATATACCAATGTGGTAGAATAAATTCTTGGTCCTGATTTTCCATACATTTACCCTTCAATTCCATGGCCATGGCCATGTAACATTACAGTTCCTCCCACAAAGATAGAATTTATTTCCCTGGTTCTTGACTTTGGGCTCATTCACATGACTTGTTTGACCAACAGGCTGTGCCTTAGGCTGGGTTCTCTAGAGAAGCAAAACCAATGAACCATATATATATATCTATATATATATAGAGAGAGAGATATATATATATAGATATATATACCGAGAGAGAAAATATATATATATATATCAAGGAAATGGCTCACATGGTTGTAGAGGCTGGAAAGTCCCAAGTCTGTGGGTCAGGCTGGAGGCTTCTCCTGACTCATGTAGCTGTAGGGGCTGATGAACCAAGATCAGCAGGTAAGCTGCTAGTTCAAGTCCCAAGAACCAGAGGGCAGACGATGATGAGCCAGATGCAGGATCCAGAGCAAGCAAAACCCAGTGAGCTTTGCCAGAAAGTCCACATATATTGGATGCAGGCCACACCCTCAAGGAAACTTCCTTTCAACTGACTGGCTGCTCACAGCTGATCTCATCATTGAGGTGATTACATCATTACATAGATGCCAAGCTATATCATGACTGCCAAACTGCTGAGAGTCATGGCCCAGCCAAGCTGACACACAACCTTAACAATCATAGGACGTTACCAGATCAGAAAGAAGCAGGGGATTAAGTATAGGCTTTACATCCTCTGCTTCTGCCGTACTATTAAAAGAATATTCCCACCTAGCCCACTGGCCCAAGGATGATGAGAGAAAGAAGGAGAATACCCAGTGCATCTTGCAACTTAGAACTGCCCCAGGTGACTTGCAGTCACAAGAGAAATATATGTTTATTATTGTATGCCACTGGTATTTTTTTTTAGTTTATTTCAGATTGCTTATTTCCTTAGCCAGTCAAGACCTGTTATAAGTGTTTTAAATGCATTAATTCATTTACACCTCATTTCAACCTTATAAGATAGATCTTATTCTCTCTATTTTGTGGATGAGGAAACTGAGGTACTGGGAGGTTAAGAAATTTGCCCATATTCATAATAAGCAGAGGAGGGAGGGAAGAAAGCACACGACTGTGTCTGTGACACACTGTCTCTTTGCTTTTCAGAATACACAGTCACGTGGGGCTAAGGTTGGCCATGCAGGTAGGGCAAGAGCATCAGAGCAGGGGTAGGGGCAGCATTGTGCAGGCCCAGAAGCTGAGAGTTTTTCCCAAAACAGTAAGAAGGACCAGGGCTGCAAGAGGAGGCTAAGCCAGAAAACAGCATACAAGATCAGTCTGGAGGACATAAAAGTCAAATGAGAAAATAAAAAATCTGAAAATCAAGACTGAGAAATATAGGTTGGACAAAATCTGAAAGAATAACCTAGACAGTTGTCTTGAATGAAGCTTAGAGTTTGAAACTGACTTCTGTAAGTCTAGAGGGCATTATGTGTTGGCTCTGCATAAAGGGCCAGAGGTTGGTTGGCACTGCTGGAACTGAGGTCAAGGCTTAAGCCCTGCTCTGTTTGTTTGAGGGGGGTGGGGAAGGGGGCTACACATTGAGTTTAGAGCTTGCCAACTCCTACCTCAGGAAGCCTGCTCCTTATACCACTAGCTGATAGCTGGAATCCAGCCCCCAAATGAGCTGGACATCAGGAACAACAATGCTTTCTATATGCCTAATCATAAGAATCTTCCGTAATATACATTTACACTGCAGCCTCTCTTCAACCAATACCATCAGTGGGTAACTCCAAACACCATTGCAAGTCCAAATGACTCCTAGCTCTCCACCTCACTCAGTATTGGCTAGGTCCAGGTATGCAGTCACATCAGTTGCCCTTGGCCCCATTTTTGTCTCCTCCAGTCATGGGCATGTCCTAAGTGTAGAACCAAGTCTTCCCAGGACAAGAAAGACTTCTTTAAGGGGAAGAGAGGTTGACAGAATGAACTCTTACCCAAGATACTACTTTTTTCCTTGTTTTCTCCCAGATTAATTCTCTACCCTTTTTCTTCTCTAGTTGGCATTACAAGAAGCTGACCCACATTAACTACATTTCCCAGGTTGTCTTGCTAATTTGTTGAGTCGAGCCAATATCCAATGGGGGGCATTGGCAAGAGATTAGAGGGCAGAAGGAAGGGAGTGGTCAGGGAATGTCTTCCCCCTCTTTCTCTGCTTTGGGCTGCATCTCTGGAAGGGACATTGTCTCCTCCATTGTTCTAGCTCCTTCTAGACAATACTACTCTGTGAGCCCAGCTCCTATGAGCAGCCCCTCACATGGATCAATGGGTAGCTCTAGCTCCTAAACTCTGAGAACTCTATCTCTTCCTTATATTTATCTAGCCCTGGGAGTGATGACAGTTTCCAGCTATTTCTAAATCTCTGGATTGCCTCACAACCCGCTCTTTGAATTTTCAGCTCCTCCAATATCTTTGTAAGAGTTGCCCATATTAAATTCTCTTGATACACACTAGAAGGGAAGTTCAACTAGAGTAGGGAAAGAAAAAGTGAGAATGGAGAGAGATGATTGTCATGGGACATTAGAGACCAACTTGGAATTGCTAATCTTGCCTCAGGGTTGGTGCTGATGCAGGCTGGTGGACAGAAGCCTGGATGGAGGGCAATTTGAGGCTCCGAATGTAATAGTCATTGACTTCTATAGGTTGCCCAGCATTGCTAACTGTGGTGGAGACCAGACCTACCCCAACCCAAATTTCCCAAGAAGGGATTGTTCTGGGTCACTCTCTTTTCGTACAAGTGGTCTAGAAATGCTTTGTTTTCAGGAACTTTTTTGTTGAGATTCAAATACTGTCATAACATATCTTCATCACAATAAAAATGCAAAGTACAAAGGAGCCATTCTGCAGCACATCACAGAGGGATGCGGAGACATTATTCAAATGTGTTCAGGGCAATTGCTGCACAGGCACTTGCAAGGCTGATGTGGACTTAAAAATAGCACATTCCATTAAAAGAGAAAAAAAGAATCTTTGGTAACAAAATTAAGTGACTGTTCTCCTTGTCCCCTTTTTATGCAGACACCAACCCCCTCGCCAGACTCTCTGCAGAATTGCAGTTTTCCAGGAAACGGCAGGGGCACTCAGGACATAGGATAGAGGACACAGGGACAGTAGGAGGAGAGAAAGCTGGGGTCAAGAGAGCTCAGGGCCACCTTTCCCCTCCTGTTGCCTGCTGTCTTCCTGTCGCCCTGCACAATTCACCTGCCAATCCATGGGAACTTGGGATTGCTGGCGTTACACGGAGATGTCTTAAGAAATGTTGCAGTATGTGGTATACTTTGTAGACAGTTCAAGTTGTAAATGGTTTAGATTTTTTTTTTCTAACATACCCATTAGTATTACAAATGGGGACACTGAGATTCAGAAGAACCAAGTGACTTGCCCAAGGTCACAGTACTAGGGAGAGAACAAGAACTTGGGTCCCAGTCCATCGTTGTTCTTTACACTCTAGTATAGTGCTGAGTCCAAGAAAGGGCAGGTCTCATAACTTGAGTTTAAATTCTTTATTGCAAGAGAAAATAACAGGAAGACTCCCACTCAGAAGTTGATGGGGTAGAGTGCTCAGAGGATCAAACAATGAGAAACCTGAGTGTCAGTTTTTCCTGGCTAGTTGTGGATGGAGGATTTGGGCAAATCATACAACTTTTCTGAGATTCATTTTCCTCGTCAGCAAATTGGACATAAAGACACCAATCATAACTGCTTCATAGGGTGTTGTCATGGATTGAATTATATCCGCCCGAAAATGTGTGTATCAGTTTGGCTGGGCCATGATTTCCAGTATTGTGTGGTTGTCCTCCATTTTGTGACTGTAGTTTTATGTTAAAGAGGATTAGGGTGGTATCCTAACACCCTTAACTAAGGTCACATCCCTGATCCAACGTAAAGGGAGTTTCCTGGGGTGTGTCCTGCACCACTTTTTATCTTACAAGAGATAAAAGGAAAGGCAAGCAAGCAGAGAGTGGGGGACCTCATACCACCGAGAAAGCAGTGCCGGGAGCAGAGCGTATCCTTTGGACTTGGGGTCCCTGCGCAGAGAAGCTTCTAGTCCAGGGGAAGATTGATAAGAAGGCCAATGGAGAGAGAAAGCCTTCACCTGGAGCTAACACCCTCAACTTGGACTTTTGGCTTACTGGATTGTGAGAGAATAAACTTCTTTGTTAAAGCCATCCCCTTGTGGTATTTCTGTTGTAGAAGCACTAGATGCCTAAGACAGGTGTTATGCTGCTAGAATTAACCAACGTATAAAATCTATGGAAAATATGACATGTTTGCAGATGTTAGGACAAAGCAGAGGTTGGAAAACATTTTCTGAAGGAAATATTTTAGATCTGAAGACGTAAATACAGTCTCTTGCAACTACTCAACTCTGCTGTTATACAAAAGAAGCCAAAGACAATACTGAAACGCATGAGTGTGGCTAGTTCCAATGAAATTTTATTTACAAAAACAAGCAATGAACTGAATTTAGCCCCCAAGCCATAGGTCGCAAACCTCTGAGATAAAGTACTCCTATTGCCTTAAGGGCAGCTTCACTGGAAAAGTCTCCCTTCGTCCTCCACCGTATCCATTCCCTGGGCACAAGGCTCGATGACTCAGCCCGAGCCTTATTTTTGGAGTATCAGCTTTTGTAAAGCAAAACATAGCTCACTAGAGGAGTTTAAGACGCAGAGTCATCTGCACAATGGCAAAAAAAAAAAAAAGCTAAAAGCACATTTATAACCACAGTCACAGCCATCTTTCTTTAAGAATATGTTTGTGTCCGCATTTAGACACAGAGCTACATACATAAAATGATACAGAAAAAAGAATGTAGCTACGGATAGAAATATATGTCAGTGAATTTCATTGAGACTCTAATGCAAGACAAGATATAAGCATAAACAGCACTTGATACTTACATCCCAACTCTAACTTGTAAAGCATGTTCACATTTATTTTCATTTATCACCATGAGATTATGAGGGAGTTTTGACAGGTTTGAGAGGAAACAAACACTAACCTAGTGTCAGAATCTGGCTGGTTGCAGCTTTTGGGCTCAAACAAGCTCAGGTGCTCTGTCTTGTCAACCCAGCTGAGCACTCTCCCTTCAGCCTGAGGGAAGACACAGCCCTGAGACCTAGCCTTGACTACAGAGAGCACTGTCAACCATCAGCATTTGTTATGGATTAAATTGTGTCCCCCTAAAAATGTGAGTCAAATTGGCTAGGCCATGATTCCCAGCATTCTGTGGTTGTCCTCCATTTTGTGATCTGCTGTAATTTTCCTATGTGTTGTAAATCCTAACCTCTATGATGTTAATGAGGCAGAATTAGAGGTAGTTTTGTTAATGAGGCAGGATACAATCTACAGGATTAGGTTTTATCTTGAGTCAATCTCTTTTGAGATATAAAAGAGAAGAAGTGAGCTGAGAGGAAAAGGGCTTTATTACCACCAAGCAAGAAGAGCCAGGAGCAGAATGCGTCCTTTGCACCCAGGGTCCCTGTGCTGAGAAGCTCCTAGACCAGGGAAAGATTGACAGGGACCTTCCCCCAGAGCCAACAGAGAGAGAAAGACTTCTCCTGGGGCTGGTGCCCTGAATTTGGACTTCTAGCCTCCTAAACTGTGAGAGAATAAATTTCTGTTAAAGCCATTCAATTGTAGCATTTCTGTTACAGCAGCACTAGATAGCTAAGACAGTATGCCTCTTATCAGCTGCCTGGCAGCATATCACAGAGTGGATTTTCTTTGAGAAAATAACCTTCTCTCCTTGATTACAATTACCTCTGCTGGCTCAAAATGAAGAGTATTTTAAATGCTCTGAGATAGTTGGGGAAATACATAAATTAATTCTCAAAATAGAACAAGGGGATCAACAATTACTTTAAAACAAAGATGAGAATATAAGAGGATAGGGAAACTAGACTAATGGAAACAGAACAACCAGAATGGAAATAATGAGGATATTCTTGCATTGTGAAGAATGTAACCAATATTAGTGAACAACTTGTACAGAAATTGTTGGATGGGTTCCTAAACTGCTGTGTAAACCTTCATTGAAAACACAATAAAATATTATTTAAAAAAAAAAAAAGAGGAAGAAGAAGAAGATCTGGGTATTTAGCTGGGCTGGATTGATCATTACATGGACCCTTGGACCATGGGTAGGTTAGTTAATCATCTGTGAGTGAGCTGGAATTAGAGTGAGCCTGAGGCTAAAAGCATAAAGCTAGTTATGGCTAAAATTTCCACTCAGATCTGTGGTGATGATCACCAGCCTTGAAACAGAAGAGCCGTCTCAAAGAAGAAATGCAGTCAAGACACTCATTTTATCTTAGAAGGGTGAAGAAGCTTCTCAGTGCAGTAGCACCAACTTAATCAAGTAGCTGATAAATATTTCTCAGGTAACTAAATTGGAGGAGTCCAGAGGTGGTCCAAAAGGTTAACGCAGTTGGCTGCTAACAGAAAGGTGGGTGGTTCGAGTTCACCCAGAGACACCTTGGAAGAAAGGCCTGGCAATCTTCTTCTGAAAAATCAGCCATTAAAAATTCTGTGGAGCACAGATCTACTCTGACATACACAGGGTCACCGCGACTCAACTGGCTCATGGGCAACTTGTTTAACTAAATAGGAGGGAGAAAGTGGGGGACCCATGTAGATTGCACTTGTATTATTGGGCCATAAAACACGTTGTTAGGTACCGTCGAGTTGATTTCTACTGATAGCAACCCCACGTGACAGAGTAGAACTGCCCCATAGGGTTTTCTTGGTTATAATCTTTATGGAAGCAGATTGCCAGGTCTTTCTCCCACAGAGCTGCTGGGGCAGAGGGGTTCGAATCACCAACCTTTCGGTTAGCAGCCAAGCTCTTAACGGCTTGCACCACCTGGGCTCCTTCCATACAACCTACTGAGAGGAAAATATATTACCTATAAGATAACTGGGAAGGAGTTATAGGGACAAAGTGCCTTCTTGTCCCAGGGACCTTGTTGTTGAGAGGCCCAACTCAGGGATCAAACATAAGGAAGACTGGAAATGTTCTGAGAAAAACAAAGTCCACCTTAACTACTACCAGGTTCACCCACATCTATATCAAGTTGCAGTCTGAAAACCTTCCTCTGACATGTAACTTAAACCAAGAAAAAAAAAATCAAACCTATTTCCCTTAAGTCGATTCCAATCCATAGCGATCCGATAGGACAGGCTAGAACTGTCCCGTAGAGTTTCCCAGGCTGTAATCTTTACGGAAGCAGACTGCCACATCTTTCTCTCGAGGAACCGCTGGTGGGTTCCGATCGTCGACTTTGCAGTTAGCAGCTGAGCGCTTACCCACTGTGTCACCAGGGCTCCAACCTAAACCAGCCTGAGCTGAAATCTAAGCTGGGAAGCACGGAGAAGGAGGGCAGGCTGTGCCCAGTTTATATTAACTTGTGCTCAATAAGTATTTATTGGAATCAACTGAATTTGAATAAAAAATCTGTCAAGCACTACTTGTACATAAAATGTCTCATGATTACAATCCTTTCAACATTTACTGCTTTACTTAAAACCTGTGCTTTATTTGCAGTTAATCCTTGCTTGGGGAAGCAAGAATTTCCTGATTTAGAAAGCTGATGGCACATTCCCTTGCAGACATTGTAATATATTACGATTCTTAAAGAACATCAATGTTCAGGAACACGTGGATTAAAAAGAGGCCTTCATGATTTGTGCAGGCCAGCTCACCATCCTGTGTAGTATTGTTCCAAATAACTGATTTATAAACGGCTGCTCTCTCAGAGGTTCATTTATAAGTCTGGGACCCCTGGTCTATGCACAGAGATATGTGTGTGTGTCTGTGTGTGTGCGTGTGTGTGTACGCACATGTGTTTGTGTGTTTATTCAGTGCTACCCAAATCCTCTTACATTCATGCAGAATGAATACCCACTCTTTCTGGAGCCTGATCCCCAAGTCATTGATCTTATTTAAGAAAGCACTCATCGCAGGAGGGGACAGGAAAGCTGGTGATTGGGAACCCAAGGTCGAGAAGGGAGAGTGTTGACATGTCATGGGGTTGGTATCCAACGTCACAAAACAATATGTGTACTAATTGTTTAATGAGAAGCTAGTTTGTTCTGTAAACCTTCATCTAAAGTACAATAACAAAAAATAAAATTAAAAATTTAAAAAAAGCACTCATGAATATATTCGCTTATTCTCATCCTCCATCAAATGTAAAATTCTTTGCCAGAAATAAACGCTTCCAACAGTACCTTCTACTCTTGGCCCCTTATATTCCCTGAAGAAATCTGCAGTGTCACCCATGGGCTTTACCTCTATTGTGTAGAGTAAATAGAATCACTGGAGCTATATTTCTTTTCTATTTTAAACAGCAGCAAAAAGAAATGGGGAAGAAGAGGGCCCATACAGTTACTTCCTGATTATAGTCACTATCAGGGAGATGGGAATGTTCCCACTAAAGCAAGTGAAGGACTCCAGTATGGGTCGACACACCACTCCCCTCCCAACTCAGCCAGGTCAGCTCAGGCAACACCGATCCGTTCAGAAGGCAGAAATACCACGGTTGAATCACAGCTCTGAAAAGCAGGCTGTACACTACACCTTCTCCCAATTGTGAATCTCTGCTTCTGGGGTTAAGGGGAGGAAAGGGAGAGTGAAAAAAATATACCAAATCTTTGACAATGAGAATTGAAAGAAAAGAAAAAAGGAAGGGGGAAAAAAAAAAGGAAATCTTGCTTCTCTCTCCTAATTATGAGTCCCACAGGAAGATAGATGCCAGGAATGAAAGTCTTCATCTTGCCACCCTCTTTGGTCTTATTGATCGTTTTCGCCCTCTCCTACTGTAATCCTTGGTAAAGTACAGGGTCAGTGAAAAAGAGGAAGACCTTCAACGAGATGGATTGATACAGTGGCTGCAACAATGGGCTCAAGCATAACAATGATTGTGAGGATGGCGCAGGACCAGGCAGTGTTTCATTCTGTTGAACATAGGGTCGCTATAAGGTGGAACCGACTCGAAGGCACCTAACAACGACTGTAATCCTAGGACAAATCAGGGCCCCCTGCTCTTTGGGGCTCCTAAGGTTACATTGTTTTTCCACAGAGAACCCCATAGAATACAAGAATATATACGCATCGGGGAAGCCAGAAAATCTAACTTCTTATTAAAAATTTTGAAAAAGCAAAAACAAAAACACACAAGAACAAAGGATGATTTGCAGATGTATTATAGCTCAGACGCAGACAAAGTGAACTCAGCGGATTTGTCCCTGCAGGCAAAATGAAGCAGAGATTTAAGGTGATTTGTTGAGAGAGGGAATGATTCGTTAGTTTGCTCGAGAGGTGGGGAGAGAGGCTGAACAATTGAGACTGCCTATCCACATAGTTCACGATATCTGTGGTGTAATAGAAAGTATTCGGAACTTGAGAAAACCTGCAAGTGAGTCCCAGCTGTACCACAAGTACGTAATAGTTGTACGACCTTGGAATGACATTCATACTTTCTGAAGCTTAATTTCTTCATCTGTATATCCATTGGAGACACTAAGTGTTCTAGTTAGGGGCTAAGTATTTAACCGTAATTAAACGAGAAAATGCAGTGAAAACTGGAAAGTGCAATGCAGATAAAAGGTTATATAAATTTTAACACTGTCATAAGGGGTTTTAAGCAAGCCAGGTGTTAATAAGGCACTGATTTCCAGTCTTTTCAGAAAATGAATTCTGACTAAGATTGTTATTAAGACTTGGCTAACTTATAGGTAGTTGCTTTAGCTCTGTAGCAAACCTATTATTTAGGTCTATTCCTGTTCATTAGTTACTTTCCACAGCATTGCTATTTGGATGCTTAGCGTGTAAATTGACAAATGAACCATTGTTCTAATTTAATTAGATTTGAAACAATATTCTTAGCACATAATGACTTTCTAATTTGTAAATCTACATTTGGACTTTTTGAATTGGTATGGGTGAATAATAATAATCTTTCATAGTTATATAGCATTTCATTGTTTACCGAACATTTTCACACATTATAACTCCATTTATTCTCTCAAAAACTCTATGAAGTCTGTAGACAATGGATTGTTACATCTGTTTTACAGATGATAAAGCTAAGGCTTAGACAGTATGTGACTTTCCTAATGTCATATAGTATGTGAGCAGGACCAGGACTAGAACCAATAATGGCAAGTATCCCATCCACAACATAGTACTGCACCAGTGGCCGTCGAGTTGATTCTGACTCATAGCGACCCTATAAGACAGAGTAGAGCCCTATAGGGTTTCCAAGGAGCAGTTGGTGGAGTCAAACTCTTAACCACTTCACCACTAGGGCTCCAACACCCTATTACTACTGCCTTGGCCTTGCCACACACCTGAAAGGACCTTAGGCTGCTCATGGTCCGCACTGTAATTGGAGGATTTGTGAATTCATGAATTTGCTGAATCACTACGACTCAAATAATGATAGCAGCCATTTCTCTCCTTGGTAAAGAGGACAGACTGAGAGAATGGCAGTCAGGCACCCTGGATTCTAGTTCCATCTGGACAATCGCGGACAAGGCACTTAGCCCATCCTCATTCGTAAAATGATGGGGAGGACAGATTAGTGTTTGTCTCTTTGAGCTAAAAAATTTGGGAACTTCTTTTAATCATGGGGTCACCATGAGCTGGAATCAACTCAACGACAACTGGTTGGATGGTTTTTCTTTTGTTCACGATCATTGCTTTTAGGCAAACCTTTCACAGATGACCATGCGATGGGCTGACGTCTAGACATTAATGAAGTCTCCTACCCCCTCGCTATTCTTTGATCTCATCTTTATTCTGTTAGGAACACATACTGGCTCTGAGGGCAGACAACACAACCAAATGCAGGATACATGGACTCAGGTATTTCTGTATTCTTTGAGTTTTTAAGTAAACTTCTGAAATCCATCATGAAGACAATAAATTTGAAAGTCTACGATTTTGAATGTAATATCCAAGATTATTGAGAGGCAGTTTTTTTGTTTTGTTTTTTGAACTCTAAAGTTTGTGGTTGATTATGAAGAAGAAAATCATTCTGGGATCATAGCCTAAAGTTTATGTTATCATGAAAAAAGGAGAATTGGGAAAAATACATCATGATATGAAAGTGATTTCCCACTGCAGAATTGATAAGGATACCATAGATTGGGAAAGGGAGAGACAAGAATATAGCCAAATGGTAGAACTGCTGTCCCGCCAGCCTGTGGTTTGAGATTCTCATGTAGAACAACTGGGTGGGGTTGGGGGTATTAGCAGCTTCACAGATGTTGCTCAGATCATAATAGGGTGGATGCTGTAGAGTAGAAATGGCAGCCTGGCTCTACTCGCTGAACCTCAAGAAAGCAGCAAGCATTGCAGCGCTCCTCCGGCCACTATCCAAAATAACCAAACCAAATCCATTGCTGTCAAGTCAATTCTGACTCATAGCAACCCTGTCGGACAGAATAGAACTGCCCCATAGGGTTTCCAAGGAGCAGCTGGTGGACTCAAACTACCAGCCTTTTGGTTAGCAGCAGAACTCTTAACCACTGTGCCACCAGGGCTCCAGGCCTGCCAGTATAATCTTTGTTAAAGCAAACAATAGTTTAGCTCAACTAGTAAAGAATGTCTGCCTTGAACATTGTGATCTTTTAAGATTTATCTATATGAGATCAAACTGACAACAGTGATTTAAGATTAGATAGGAAACTTAGGGGGCAGTGAGTTTATGTTAATGGGGGAGGAACAATTCTGAAAAGGAGGGTAAGAATGGTTATAGAACTTGAAGAACATAACCAATGCCTCTGAATTATACATGTAGAAATTGTTGAATTGGTGTATGTTCTGTTGTGTATATTCTTGAAGAAAACAACAAAAAATAAAATAAATTATAAAAAATTAAAATAAAAAAAAAGCCATATCTGTTGCCGTTGAGTCGATTTGACTCATGGAGACACCAGGTCCTCAGGTGGTGCAAATGATTTGCACTCAGCTGCTAATCAAAAGGTTGACAGTTCCAATCCACCTAGCAGCACTGTGGAAGAAAGGCCTGGTAATCTGCTTCCATAAAGATTACAGCTAAGACAATAGTTAAGAGCCGGGCTTCTAATCCAAACATTGGTAGTTCAAGCCCATCCAGTGACTCTGTGGAAGACTGACTTGGATATCTGCTTCTGTAAAGATTACAACCAAGAAAACCCTATGGGGCAGTTCTACTCTGTCACATGAGGTCACCACAAGTTGGAATCAGTCAGTACCCATTAATAATGAAAACTCTGCAGAGTATTACAATGGATAAATAAATGGACGTACTGTGACTCCTAAGTGTTCAATAAATATTTTTTGTGATTAAAAAAAAAAAAAAGATTACAGCTAAGAAAACCCTATGGAGCAATTCTGCTTTGTAACCCATGGGTCGCCTGCCATCACAGCAAGGAAGAATAAGAGGAAAGGTCTAAAACCGAGGCCCAATGTACACATAGGGAACAGTGGAACCATTTCCTATGGGTCTGAGAGGGACAATGTTATGACACTGAGAAGCAAAGGACCCCAGGCAATCTCACAGTTGTGACAAGAAGATACAGCCGTACATGGTATGAGGCTACTCTTGCTGAAGGCCAGATATGGACCTAGTATTGTGAAGTTCCTTATGCCAGTTTGGTCATGTACAACTCAGGGTTCTCTTTGGTAGATAATGTTACCATCAAAAAGTTTGCGTGTCAACTTGGCTGGGCCATGATTTTCAGTGGTTTGGCAGTTCTGATGTAGTTTGATAGTCATAGTAATGTAATCACCTCCATGATGAGATCTGATATAATGTGATCACCCCCATGATGGGATCTGCTATGAGCAGCCAATCAGTTGAAAGGGAGTTTCCTTGGGGGTGTGGCCCGTATCCAATATATGTGGACTTTCTGGCAAGGCTCATAGCTTTCGCTTGCCCTTGATCCTGCAACTGGCTCCTGTTCATCTGACCTCCAGTTCTTAGGACTTGAGCTAGTGGCTTACCTACCTTCTTGCCTGCCCATCTTAGGATTCATTGTTCTTCCCAGCCTGTGAGCAAGAGCCCTGCTGTCTGACCTGACAATATCGGGTTCGCCAGCCCCTGCTACTACATGAATCAGGAGAAGCCGACAGCCTGACCCATAGAATTGGGATGTTCCAGCCTCTACAACTGTGTGAGCCATTTCCTTGATATAAATCTCTGTCTATATATATTTATGCATTTTACAGGTTTTGCTTCTCTAGAGAACCCAGCCTAAGACAAGTAACTATAGCTCCACAATCTTCATATGAGATTATAATAAAAGCAAGTCTTCCCTGTATTTGGAGGTTTGTTAAACAAATATACGTTAGCAAATAGGCATAAAACAATCCATACATCCTCTTCTGTAAATGTGAATTCCAGTTTTCCATCCTTTAAGACCATTTAACCAAACCTGTACAAAAAATTCCCTTAAGATAGAACAATATCCTAGAGGCAGAATTCCGTTATCAGTAGAGTAGGTCTTACATACTCATGATCTTTTGATTCCATAGCTAGACACAGGACCATGTAGATATCAAGCTTCAAGTGTTATCCCTGTGGGAAAAGGTTATGTAGCTGGTTAGAAATTCAAGCAAGTGAGGAGTGTCTCTACCATAGTCTAGCTATTCCACACATCATGAATACCACTAATTTCATCTATGAGAACTCATATCCAACATTCATTGTGCTAATGCCTAAAGCCTCTGAAGTTGATGAGAGATAAAGCACTTGTAGTATTATTGGTCTATTCATGTAATTATTGTCGTTGTTAGGTGCTGTTGAGTCTATTTTGACTTATGGTGACCCCGTGTGACAGAGTAGAACTGCTCCATAGGGTTTTCTAGGCTGTAATCGTTATGGGAGCAGATCACCAGGCCTTTCTCCCGCAGAGCTGCTGAGTGGGTTCAAGCAGCCAACCTTTCAGTTAGCAGCTGAGCATGTAACCATTTTTCCACCAGAGCTCCTTTCATGTATTAATACAGCATAGTATTTATAAAGCATTTACCCAGTGCTTGGCATAAACATTGTGTGTGCTCAGCGTAAATAAATAAAATAGTAGCTACCTCCAGAGCGTACCAGCCTACAATGCTGTGAGTGTCAATTCCAGAATAAGGCAACTGACTGCCCTAGTATATGGTTTTAACTAACATACAAATACTATCACACTGTTCAGGCTGATGTAATTTTAAGAAAGCTGCAGAATTCAGGTAGGTGCTAACAGTCTAAACAAGAGTTGCAGATGACCAAAGATCAGATGTAATGAGTTGCATCTCAGCAGATGTTGGCAGAGGACATGCAAGATGCATAGAAGTCCCTTGAAAAGTCTGGAGAGAAGGATGAACCTGACAAGCTAAAGATTGCTCATAAGTGACGAAATTAATTTCTCTGCTTCATAGGTTTCAGAAAAACGTCCGTCATTGCTGTAGCATATATACTTTTTCCTTAAGTCTTTTCAGATTCCGTAGTAGGATCAGACATTACCTTAGTGCTGTGCTCAGCACTTTACATTACTCCACATTCTATAACTCAATCTACCCTAACCCAAGGGCGATGTGCTTTATCAGCTTTTAATTCCCATCCCACCATCCCAGATCTTATTTTATAATCCTTTTTTGTGAGTTTTAGGTGGGAAGTGACTATTTCCAGTCTTTATGCCCTTGAAATATTCTCCCTAAATAAAGTCTCATTGCCCCCTATCTTCATGCTTCCCCCCAGTGATAGAAACTGTATCTAAATCGCCCATCTGCTGTCTTTCTGGGGCTCTGCCACTTCTACTTCATGCCCACATGCAAGTGCATTGCATTTCTATTTTGAAACATTCTGCCTAGCCTGGCTATTTTTGGCTACTTTTCAGTGTGCATCTCTTTGGTAGTCAAAGGAACTGCTGAGCTGCCCTGTCCCTAACATGCTTATGGTCTGTAGGCTAGGCCAGTGATGGGTAGAGATTGTAAAAATGAGAGTGAGTGAAGCCCTTGCTATTTGATGCATTCCTCCATGGGAACTGGGGCTGGTGGGATGGGGGTGAGGTGTCAGGGCAAAGGGAAGGAATACAAATTGTAAGGGCTGGGAGTCTTGATCACGGGTCAGTAGAATGGAGCCTCACATAGAATTGTGAGAATGCACGATGTCTTAGTCATCTAGTGCTGCTCTAACAGAAATACCACAAGTGGATGGTTTTAACAAAGAGAAGTTTATTTCCTCACAGTAAAGTAGGCTAAAAGTCCAAATTCAGGGCGGCAGCTCCAGGGGAAGGCTTTCTCTCTCTGTCGGCCTTCTCATCAGTGTTCCCCTGGACTAAGAGCTTCTCCATGCAGGTATCCCAGGTCCAAAGGATAAGCTCTGCTCCTGGCACAGCGTTCTTGGTGGTATGAGGTCCCCAGTCTCTCTGCCCACTTCTCTCTTTTATATCTCAAGACATTGCCTCAGGACACAATCCAATCTTGTAGATTGAGTCCTGCCTCACTAACACAACTGCCGCCCATCCTCCCTCATTAACATCATAGATGCAGGATTTACAACATATAGGAAAATCACACAATACCGGGAATCATGGCCCGGCCAGATTGATACACACATTTTTGGGGGACATAATTCAATCCATGTCACATGGAGTCTAATATTTTACTGAGGTTAAAGTCACATAACATAAAATTAACCATTTTAAAGCATACAATTCAATGGTATTTTGTGCACTTATGATGTTGTACAACTACCATCTCTGTCTAGTTCCAAGGCATTTTCATTACCGTAAAAGAAAACCCCATACCCACTGAGCAGTTGAACAGCATTTCTCTTTCCCACAGCACACAGCAACTACCAATCTGCTTTCTGTCTCTACGGATTTATTTATTCTAGATATTTCATATGAATGCAATTATACAATAGGTGGCTTTTTGTGTCTGGTTCTTTCACTTAGCCTATTTTTGGGGTTCACCTATGTTGTATTATGTATCAATACTTCATTTTTTATAGCTGAATAATATTCTGTTGTATATATATGCCACATTTTGTTTGTCCATTCATCCATGATGGGCATTTGGATTGTTTCTACCATTTGACTATTGTGAATAATGCTGCTGTGAGCATTTGTGTCAAAGTATCTAGTTGAGTCCATGTTGTCAATTCTTAGAGTGTACACCTAGAAGTAGAATTGCTAGGTCATAAGATAATTCTTTGTTTAACTTTTAAAGGAACCACCAAAGTGTTTTCTATAGTGACTTCACCATTTTGCATTCCCACCAGCAATGTATGAGGGTTCCAATGTCTCTACATTCTCTCCGAAACTTGTTTTTTTTTTTATTATAGCCATGCTAGTGAGAGTAAAATGGTATTTCATTGTGGTTTGGATTTGCATTTCCCTAATGACTAGTAATATTGAGCATCTTTTCATGTGCCTGTTAGTCATTATGGATATCCTCCTTGGAGAAATATCTGCTCAGATTTGCTGACCATTTTTTAATTGGGTTGTCTATTTGTTTTTATAAATTTTGGATGCTAGAATGTAATTAGATATGCATTTACAAATAAGTTCCCCTTCACTTTCTTGATAATGTGCTTTGATGCATAAAAACTTTGCATTTTAATGAAATCTGATTTATTTTGTTGTTGTTATTTGTGCTTCTGGTGTCATCAAAAAGTCTGTTGTCAAATCCAAGGTCATGAATACTTACCCCTCTGTTTTCTTCTAAGAGTGTTGTATTTTCAGTTCTTGTATTTAAGTTGTTGATCCATTTTTAGTTAATTTTTGTATATGGTACGAGGTAAGACTTCAACTCAATTCTTTTGCATGCATATGTTTACTTGTCCCATTTGTTTAAAAGACTATTCTTTCCCCACTGAAGGTCCTGGTGCCCTTATCAAAAATCAGTCGTCCATACCAAAAAACCAAACCTGTTGCTATCAAGTCAATTCTGACTCATAGTGACCCTAGATGTATGGATTTATTTCTTGGCTCTCAGTTTGATTCCATCGCTCTATATGTCTATTCTTAGGCTAATACCACACTGTTTTGATTATTGTAGCTTTGTAGACGGTTTTCAACTTGGGAAATGTGAGTCCTCTAACTTTGTTCTTTTCAATATTGTTTTGACTATTTGAGGCTAATTGAAATTCTTTGTGAATTTGAGGATTGGCCTTTCCATATCTGTTAAAAAAAAGCCATTGAAATTTTGATAGCTATTAAATTGAATCGATAGAACACTCTGGGTAGTATTGCCATGTTAAGAATATTAATTCTTCCAATCCATGAACACAGAATGCCTTTCCTTTTATTTAGATCTTCTTTAGTTTCTTTCAGTAATGTTTTGTAGTTTCTAGTGTACAAGCCTTTCACCTCCTTGGTTAAATTTATTCCTAGGTTTTTATTCTCTTGGATGCTGTTCTAAATGGAATTGTTTTCTTAATTTTACTTTTGGATTGTTCATTGCTGGTGTATTGAAACAACTGTTTTGTGTGTGTTGATCTTGTATTCTGCAGCTTTGCTGAGTTCATTTATTAGCTCTAGTAATTTTGAGTGTGTGTGTATTCTTTACATACAGAATCATGTCGTTGTGCGTAGAGCCTAATAATACCTTTGCTCACAACTCAGATGCGGGAACTGAGCATGATCCCATGAGAATCCATCACCATTCTATCCATTTTCTGAGAACAAAATGGTAGAGGTGACAATTCTGATGAGGAGAAAAGTCTGTCCTGTGGGCTTTGACTGGGAATGTGTGTGCCCAAACACATAGCAAGACCTTTACCAGATACAGAAGCAATATGCAGCGCAATCCCTATCCTCAGGAATAGTTCATACCTTTAAGCTCTATTTTTAAGCCTATTCAAGCTGTAAATCTGTTGCCTTCAGGTGGATTCCAACTCACCGTGATTCTATAGGACAGAGTAGAACTGCCCCATAGGGTTTCCAAGGAGTGGCTGGTGGATTCAAACTGCCGATCTTTTGGTTAGCAGCTGAGCACGTAATACTAGTCTCCCTTTAAGATTCACTTCATATTCTGCCTCATTCATGAAAACGTACATGAACACAGCACTCAATCATCTCTCTCTACTCTAGCCTGCTGTTATATTTATTATTTCTACCATTAAATCTAGTACTTGATTATGTATGTATGTATGTATGTATGTGTGTATTTATTTTTATAGTCAAATTACTTTCATGTTGCTCATGTGCAGGGGTCACATCTGTGAATTATTGTGTGTGAATTTCCTTTACCAGATGTTGTTATACTCTTGTACTAAGAAGTGGTATAATTTTCTGGTTGAGAGCAAAGCCTCTGGAGATTGTTTAGGTTAGCTGGGCTACTAACCAAAAAGTAGGCAGTTCTTGGAAACCTTATGGGTCAGTTCTACTCTGTCCTATAGGGTTGCTATGAGTCAAAATTGACTCGACAACTATGAATTCTGCCACTTACTAGCTCTGACATCATATACAAGTTGCATAATTCCTCTAAGTCTCAGTTCTGTCGTTTATAAAGTAGGAGTAATAATATCTACCAGAGAAGGCTGTTGTACGGGTTAAGTAGGTTAATATAGGTAAAGTGTTTAGAACACTGCCTAACACATATTATAACCACTATGTGTCACCTGTAACTATAGATAATCGTAATAAATAATAATTACAATTATTGCTCACTTAATAAATATTTAATTGAAAACCTACTTCATGCCAGGCATGTTGGAAAGCGGGAGAGTTCGAGAATGTGAAAGGAAAGGGAGGTGAGGAAGCAAGATAAAATAGAGGCATGACTGCGCAGAGCTTTGCAGATCATGTGAGCGATTATGGCCTTCACTCACTGAGAAGTTGGAAGACACTAACAGTTTGAAACAAATTTTCAAATTAATTTTCTTAAAAAAAAAAAAAACCTCCAAAACAAGACAAGAAAATTGCAGATGAATATCCATTATGAATATAGACATAAATATTCTCAACAGAAGACTCAAAAACAGAATTATGAAATATGTAAAAAGGGATCATACACCATGACCAAGTGAGATTTATCCTAATAATACAAAAAACAGTTAATGTAATACACTGTACCAAAATAATAAAAAATAAAAACTGAATGATTATCTCAATAGAGCAAAAAAGCATTTGACAAAATTCAACAATCCTTCATGATAAAAACCCTTCACAAACTAGGAATGGAAGGGAACTCACTCAACCTAATAAAGGGTATCTATGAAATACTCACAGATAACATCATACTTAAAACTAAAAGACTGAAAGTTTTCCCCCTAAGGTCAAGATCAAGACAAGGATGTATGTGCTGATCACTTTTATTCAGCACTGTTCTGGAGGTTTTAGTCAGGGCAATTAGACAAGAAAACGAGATAAAAGGCATGTAGAATGGATATGAACAGGTAAAATTTTCTCTATATGGAGTTAGGCATAAAAAAGGAGTTAGCAATTGCACTGAGCCATATTAGTATGTTAAGAGAAAGGTCTCAATCCATCAGATGAGATGCCAACCTCCTCTGGCCTACATTTCCCTTCTTTCTGTTCTTTTTCTTACGTGTTTTGTTTTCCAACATTATACATTTCTGTACTTAATCTACATTCTCTTTATTTCTAGTATTTATACTACAGGAGTTAAGATCATTTATTTTCTATCATTTTATATATAAAAAAAAAAACAAACTCGTGGCCGTCGAGTGTGTTCCTACTCACAGCGACCCTAAAGGACAGAGTCGAACTGCCCCATAGAGTTTCCAAGGAGCACCTGGTGGATTTGAACTGCCAACCTTTCGGTTAGCAGCCATAGCTCTTTACAACTACACTACCAGAGTTTCCATTTTATATGTATGATTCATATAATTTTGGTATTTATATCATATTGGTGCTGGCCGTTGGGAAGGATATAAATACACCTCAGTAACAGGATTTTGGAAGCAGCACCTGGAACAATCTAAAGAATTTTCAAGCTTAAATTTTTTTTACCTTTTCTAATGAATGAGCCCTATCATTTGCCGCAGGATTTTTTGTTGTTGTTGTTGTCAATGGAAGGACACTGAAGTGGAAAGAGAGTGAGAGACTGTGGGAATATTGTAATTCAGAGAACAAGTATTAGCCGTAAAAGCTTTGACAAACTGTATTACCTTGAACTCGGATATCAAATCAATGGCTTCCATGATGTCAGTGGACAGCATGACAGCAATAGGCTTACAACAATATTTGATAAGCCACTGGTTTCTGCTTTCTCCATTACCCTTAAACCCTATGGCTATTGTCACTACCGGGAGTGGGGTGTCCTGGTGAATAAAGAAACAAATAAACTAATAAATTAAAGGGTATGTGACTTTAAATGCAACTCATGGTTATTGAAGAAGATTTATTGTTTTGTAATATTTATCAAAGGCTTAGAACAGTGCCTGGCACATAACCAAAAAACCAAACCCATTATTGTTGAGTCGATTCCGACTCATAGTGACCCTATAGGACAGAGTAGAACTGCCCCATAGGGTTTCCAAGGAGCAGCTGGTGGATTCAAACTGCTGACCTTTTGATTAGCAGTCAAAAGCTTAATCACTGTGCCACCAGGACTCCTGCCTGGCGCATAGTAAATGTTAAATAAAACAAGGCTGACAGTCCAGCAGTCCCTAAGAGTGAGTGAGGATGTAGTCCCTAGAAGCAGCAGGTGATTTTAAACTATGGATAACTGCTCTGGGAGGGGATAGGAAGATTTTTTTCTTGGGGTCTGTGATGGATTGAATTGTGTTCCCCAAAAATATCTGTCAACTTGGCTATGCCATGATTCCCAGTATTGTGTGATTGTCCATCATTTTGTCATCTGATGTGATTTTCCTATATGTTGTAAATCCTGTCTCTATGATGTTAATGAGATCAGATTAGTGACAGTTAAAGACTCTGTCTACAAGACTAGATTGTGTCTTAAGCTAATCTCTTTTGAGATATAAAAGAGAGAACCGAGCAGAGAGATATGGGGACCTCATATTACCAAGAAAGCAGTGCTGGCAGCAGAGCGAGTCCTTCGGACCTGGATGGAGAAGCTCCTAGACCAAGGGAAGATTGATGACAAGGACTTTCCCCCAGAGCTGACAGAGAGAAAGCCATCCCTTGGAGCTGGCGCCCTGAATTCGGACTTTTAGCCTATCAGATCATGAGAAAATAAATTTCTGTTTGTTAAAGCCATTCACTTGTATTATTTCTGTTATAGCAGCACTAGATAACTAAGAGAGAATTTATGAGCTATGTTACCACGTTGCAAGGAGTCAGTGTGCTCCTGGACTAGCTATACACCTTCTCAGGGTGAGGGTAGCAGCAGAGAAAGATACTTCTTAAGTTTTACCTGATAAAATGTGGGGTTGTGGTGCAATGAATTACTTAGTATGGCTTTTCTAACCATAGTCTTTTTGACTCAGACACAATGAGCCAGGGACTATGCAAATAAGGTGTATGGAACCCGTGATGGTTGGTAGTGTGTGTCGGCTTGGCTAGGCTATGATTCCCAGTGTCATATAGACGTCCTCCACTTTGTGATGTGATGCAATTATCCTAGTTATCCTCCATTTTGTGCGCTGTAAATCCTAACTTCTATACGTTAATGAGGCAGGATTGGTGTAGGGTGTATCTTGAGTCACAGCCTTGCAGGAGGGTGTAACTCAAGTCCCACCTTTACTCAAGTCACACCCTTTCCTGAGGTGTCGCCTGCATCCAATGTATATGCATGGGTGCTCTGGCAGAGATCTCTTTCTCTCTCTCTCTCTCTCTGCATCTGGATCCCGCATCCAGCTTGTCGCTGTCTGACTTCCGTTTCTTGGGACTTGAGCCAGCAGCCTTCTGTCTAACTTGCCGATTGTGGGATTCATCAGCTTCCGCAATCTTGTGAGGCAGCCACCTGTCGTCTGGCCTTCCAGTTTGGGTTCATTGGCCCTTGCAGCCACTTGAGTCAGGTGAAGTCTATGCCTGACCCACGGATTTGGAACTTGCCAGCCTCCCCAACCGCAAGAGCCATTTCCTTGTTACATTTGTGAGTTCTGTGAGACGTTGCAGTGAATTACGGAAACCAAAGAGAGGAGGGAGAGTACCAATGGGAGGAGGAGTAGTTGATGTTAGAGATGATGGAGTGGTACAGCGATTTGAAAAAGCTGAACATTTGGAACATCTTTAATCTCTGCCTCATAGGAACCAGCTTTGTGCTAATCCTTATAAGAGAAATTATTCATTCAGGGGTGTTCAAGAATAGGTGGGTAACCTGGCTTTCTGGTAGAGGACAAAATAAGGTGGTGGTACCACAGACATCTGTGGACTCAGCATGCAAGTATACCTCTCTCCAGTGACTGCACATGATATGGAGAACAGTATCTTACGAGATTCTCAGGAACAGCAGAATTTTCAGCTTCTCTACTTCCTATTGCTGAACAAAATATGCAGATTGCTTTTCCTTTCTCTTAATTAAATTTCCTTTTAATGAATAGTTACCAGAGTGCTTGGAGGTCAAGGAACACCATGCTATGGAGTGGCTGTCCCTGGAGTGTGGCTAGAGGCTTGTTCCTAGAGACGAGAGATAGATCTCCATAATGTTACCAGTTTCTTCTTTCTACATAGGCCCCAGGATAGAGGTTACATAAGAAGCCATCCTACCCCCCCCTTTTCCTACTGTGGCTAATGCGGAGGCAGCTGTGCTGCGTACCTACAAGGTCCTAGGGGGATGGTCCATGCATTAAAAAAAGACATTGTGTGAGGAAGCCAAATACCAAGTGCATGGACAAACCTTTCCAATAAACAGATGCTAAAGAGCTATTCTTCATCGAAAAGTTTAAAAAGAAAGAAAAATCTCAAGGGAGGGAAAGATTAGGTACCCTAGAGCATCTTTCTTATAAAAGAGAGTGAGAAATGGTTTATATCTTAAAGCAAATGTGCTAATGACCATTAGTGATACTAAATTATGCAAATAGGAAGATGAAAAACAAATACCCTTAGTTCGAAGGCTACATTTTGTTCACCCCCTACTGATACTAGGCCCTTTTTTGCTGAACTCATCTGTCTGCTGCTCTTCAGCCATTAAATTATTTGTCATTTCTCTCTAGTGAACTGTTAATGGAGAGCACTAAAATTCAATTTAAAAGTGGGAGTTACTACATAATACTATTGTTGAAGATGGATTATGGGAGTTAAAGGAATGTCCACATTTCAACTTTTTGAAGTTTATAAAATATCAGAAAGAAATGGCCTCTGTAAGATGCTAATGCAGAAGATACAAAATATGTTCCTGAGAAAATAGCTACTTATGAGACTTCATCACCAACTCATGAACAAAATAGGCTGATAATTCTTGTTATGGATTGAATTGCGTCCCCCTGAATATATGTGTTGAAATCCTAACCCCTATGCTTGTAGACGTAATCCCATCAGAGAATCGGGTTTTCTTTGTTCTGTTAATGAGGTCATATCAGTGAACAGTGTGCCTTAAACTTACTCACTTTTGAGATATAAAAAGAGTAGACTAGGCACAGAGAAGCAAGCAAGAAAGAGGGGAAGATAGATGCCATGTGGAGATCTCCAAGGAGCACTGAGAAGAATGCTAGAGAAACTGAGACAAAGATTTTCCCCTACAGAAGACAGAGAAAGCCTTCCTATAGAGCCAGTGCCCTAGATTTGGACTTCTAGCCTCCTAAACTGTGAAAAAATACATTTCTATTCTTTAAAACCACCCACTTGTGATATTTCTGTTACAGCAGTACTAAGAAATTAAGACAATCCTATTGTCTAGTGTCAAAAGCCCCCAAGAAAGAATGTACTGAGACCTAGGTGGTTAAAAAAAAAATTGACAGATCTTACATAAAAAGAGAAGAAAAGGCAAATGTATAGCAACCAAAGTATTAGTGGTTACCAGGGGCAGGAGGGAGGGGGAAAGGGTAGCGTCAACAGTGATGGAAAAATTACATTGAATAAGGGTAGGGTTGCAGAATCTATTATTGTAATTGCTGTCAATAAGTTATACACCTATACAAAGTTGAATTGGCAAAAGTTGTGTGATAGACATATTTACCACAACAACAAAAAGTAGCTGCTGAGGCTGTTTATGTACTACCAAAAACCTCATGGGATTTGGTTCCTTGGCTTTGAGGTTTAGGGTCATGGTTTCATGAGGCATCAAAGTTCATTGGCATAATAACATGTTTAGTGCTTCCATTTTACTTCCTAGTTCATTGCGTAGTACCTGAGGTCTTAAAGCTTGCAAGCAGCCATCCAAGGCACAGTGATTGGTCTCTATTCACCTGGAGTAACAGAGGAAGAAGGAGAGTCAGGAATAGGAGGAGGAAATGGAATGTGTGGCTAATTGCCTCCATGAACAGCTGCCTCCTTTACTGTGAGACCAGAAGAACTGAATACTACCTGGCTGCCGTTGCTGAACATTTTGATTAAAGATTGTATAGAAGAATACTGATCAAAAGGGAGGGGCGATGTAGAACAGAATTTAAAATTTTTATGGCCTCCAGACTTTCTGGAGCCATGGAGGCTGGATGAACCCTGAAACTATTGCCCTGAGATCATCTTTAAACTTTAAATCAGAAATATCCCCTGAAGTCTTCTTAAAACGTAACAATAGCCTAGCCCTAGCTTAACTAGTAAAAAATGTCTGCCTTGAGCATTACGCTCTTTTAAGAACTATCTATATGGGATCAAAGTGACAACAGCAACTCAAAAGATTAGATGGGAAACTTAGGGGGTAATGAGTTTATGTCATAATGGAGGAGGAACGCCTCGGAAAAGTAAGGTGAGAATGGCTGCACAACTCAAAGAATATAATCAATGTCACTGAATTGTACATGTAGAAACAGTTGAATTGGTGTATGTTTTGCTGTGCATATTCTCAACAACAACAACAAAATAAATTAAAAAGCAAAAAAATATAGACAGCTAAACTTCTGTGGCCAACTTTTAGATGTTTACCACACACACCTGTTTCCTCTACCTCTGGCCATAGCTAGATTACATTTCCCAGCCTCCTCCCTTGCTTTTAGGTGTGCTCATGTGCCTGGATTCCAGGCAATCGAATGTGATTGGAAGTGATATGCACCACTTCCAAGCCTAGTGCATAAATATCTTTTATATGATATACTCCATGCTCTTTATCCAACCTAATCTATTTGGAAACCACATGTAAAAAAAAAAAAC